>NC_141691.1:1368594648-1368794648 GCF_964263255.1 Lissotriton vulgaris
GTTTCGAGGTAGACAAAGGTGAGGTATAGTGAGAGAGAGCTGAGCTAGAGACAGAGGATGAAGATACATCAGGTATCGGGTCAGCCCGCGCTTCAGTCTGTCCACTTTGGATGGACGTGCCTTCTCGACCGTACTCCCGGCAGTCTGGAACAAATTGCCATATCGCCTTCGGAAGGAATCTAATCTATTGCTGTTTCGTCGGATGTTAAAAACGGTGCTGTTCCAAGAGGCATGGGATGTGTTATAAACCGGTTGCCCGTTCTTGCAATGTCCAGTGTCTTCTGTACAAGCGCTTAGAGACCTATAGGTGATAAAGGCGCTATATAAATTGAATAAATAAATGAATAAATAAATACATAGAGAAGCAAAGAAAGATATAGATAAAGAGAGGGTTAGGCAGAAAAGCGGAGGTAACCGAAGGGGAAAGGAAATATACAGAATGATAGTTTTTAATATAATTGACAGCAGCTGCCTAAGAGTGCAAGGGTTAAGGCTGGGCAGATCAGGCATGTACACTGAGGGTCAGATTTAGTATTTTTTTTTTTTTTTGCTCAAGGCAGTGCAGCAACCAAAGTTGCCACAGGGTGTTGCTCTAGGGACAGAAAGCAGCGCAAAGCTATATTTATTACAATTGACTGGCTGCCACTCATTACCTGTGCCCTGGAGCACAAATGGGCTACGCAGGACCACACATATCCTTTGCACCATGGTACAGAGGTGTGTGTATGGTGTCTATAACAAGATTCTTACTGTAAGCATACCCTTCCAGTGCAAAATCCTATGCATAGACACATACCTAAACATTCCACATATTGTGCAAGTGATGTACTGTGCAGCACATGTGCATTGAGGGAAATGTTTAGAGAAATTACAACATGTGTGCATGTTAGCACTTGCTTCTAAAATGCATACGTTTTTCAGCAAACCCAGGTTGGTTGCCTTAGTACATTAGGCTTTGTGTCAAAAATTAGGAGTGTTTTAACTAAACCGACCAAGTGACACCGAAGTAACACACAGAGTAGCACAAAGCACTAGTTGCACTGAGGAAAAGGGCACCATTCCAGTGCTAAATACCGTGTGTACTTCAAAAATAAATACCCCTTTAAGAGTTTGGCTACTTTGCATCACTTTTCTTGACTGTGTCCTGCTGCAGACGCTTAGTAAATGTGGCCCTAACTTTATGTGAAGCATGCTCAGCAGTCAAATTAGAAAAATAAGCTACTTTTTAGCATTGACTTTGACTGTCCCACTCACTTTATCAGGGAGCACTTTGGCCAGGCCTAAAATATCAGTGTCCCATTCAAAAGTTAGAGTTTAGAGTTACATTTCCTTTTCTTTTTCAGCTAACAGTGCTTTCAAGCAAACTAAAAAACACCTCCGTTGCTCCTCTGTGCATGGCTGCTTGGAACCCCAAATCGGTTATCCGTATTGTAGGCATCATTTTGGGATATGGACACATTGCACGACACTGCCCAAAATCCACCTTCTTCCAATCTTAAAGCAAACTCCTAGAAGCGGTCCTAAATTTCCATAGAGCCTCAAATTCTCTACTGGGAAATTTCTGGTTATTTTTTGTCCACGAGAACATACCTAAACTGGCTTTTGATTTCCACACCCAGGATGTAGTTAAATCAGGATGCTTAGTTACCTCTACATTTACTATAATATAGTTCCAGTGTTGTGAATTTATCAAAATGATTGTTCAATTTTGAAATCAATTCCTTAGCAACCATTCATTGGCCATCAAATGAGGCAAAATCCCAAAAGAGTTGCTCCTCCTATTAAATCGCCCAAGTAGGTTGTAATCTGTGACCCTTGAAGAATATCTAGTTTTTGTCTTCTTTACAATGTCCCCGGTACATTCCTGATACCGCCTAGTGGTGTATCATACACAGTACAACAGTACTTTCCAGGATCCAGTAACACATGCCACACGTTAGCTGAAAGCCCTGTAAAACATCAACTCACACTTCCGAAAACACATGAATGGAGAGATGTCGCTTTGCTGGTTAAACACTGTATCCTCACTGGGCATGCCTTCTACAGCTTTCGTCTGTAAGTTCAGTGTGCACTGGTTAACTGAAATCCTTCTAAAACATCATCTTTAATCTTTGAAAACAAATCTCTAGCATTGGGAGAAGCTAATTACGTTTCTTGATTAAACATATCACATAATTGCTAAGAATGCTGGACTATCGTTGGCTGGGAGTGGTAGATTTTGCTGCTCTAGTTCAAGCCACAGTTGTTCAACCTGTTCTTCATGGGTCATCTTTTCTCATACCTGTTACTTTGCTTGTTAGATGAGCATGGGCACCAAGCCAGATTTTCCTCTGCTAGTGTGAGCTTCTTTTCCTTACAGTGTTCTCTGCTTGCCTTGGAGGTTTAGTTGGGAGCATTCTTTGTGCTATCAAGTGTATATGTTATAGTCCTGAGTGGAAAAAGTGATGGGGAATGGTCCTCAGTATAAATGACAGCTGTGATGAGCAGAGGAGATTTGGAACTGCAATGTTTTAAATGGCAGGGAAGCCTGACTTGAAAAAATTGAATAGGTTGGAATACTGGACAGTAGTGAGAAGGAGAAGAAATGTCAACAGTGCATTTTTCAGTAAATGTAGTAAGCAAGCAGATTTAAAATATTGTGGTAGGCTCCAGATACAATGGAGTAAATAAATAGCAAAGTATCTTGGAATTAAGAGCCATGGCTTTAATGGCTTGCAGACTTAAGGGAGAGAATGTGCACATGATGGCATGTCAGCTTTAACAATGGGGATAAGCTCCATAAGTGAAGTGGTCGAGAAATAATAGCTAGTCTTATAGTATATCTTGGGAACAGTAGCCATTATGGGATGGGGAGGCTGGGAGTAAAAATGTGAAAGCATCTCTGTTAGACTTGGCTTTTTCAGTGGGTTTAGCCCAAGACTTTTAGCTTTTTCGCCTTCTGTGTTTGACCCTATTTTTGTTAGTTTTAGAACTCTGTGCACTTTACCACTGATATTCCGTGCTAAAGTGCATATGCTCTCCATGTAAATTGTGTTTGTGAATTAGTGTTCCCATGATTAGCTTCTTTTATTTACCTTTAAGTCCCTAGTACAGTGCACTGTGTGTTCCCAGAGCCTGTAACGCAAATGCCGCTAGTGGGCCTGCAACACTGGTTGCGCCACACACATAAACAGCCCTCTAAAGGGTACTCAGACCTGCCACAGCAGTGTCTGTGTGCAGTTGTGACTGCCATGTCGACCTGGCAAGTGCATCCACTTGCCAGACCCTAACATTCCCTTTTCTTACATGCCAGGCACCCCTCAGCTAGGCCCAAGGTACCCCCTGCAGTGTAGGTGCAAGGTAGGACATGTACTGGTGTGTGACATGTCCTGATAGTGAAATACAGTGTATTTCGTATTTCACTATTGAAAGGCTATCTGTCCCATAGGATAGAAAATGAGATACTTTGTAACAAGAATAACTTCCCATTGGGACAAGATGTAGAAATGGAGTTTGGGCTTTCAGAACTCAGAATTTATTCACATGTCTTTTAGTAAATATGGTTTTTAAATTATGTGTTTGAAAATGCCACTCTAGCAAGAAAATAATGGTTCCTGTGGAATAGTAATCTGTATACAAATCTATTGAATGCACAATCATGATACAAGGGTTATACTGATGTCAAAGAAAGAGGACCAGAAACACCAATTTTTTTTTAACACATAAATATGTATTATTCACACAGTAATGAAAGTTTTGTATAGAAAAATTCTATTGTGCAAGGTGTCCCAAGTGTAATATGAACCTAACAATTGAGTTACATAATGTGACAGTCTTTACAAGGTTTCACAATTTTTGTCTAATTGAGAGCAGCCACATCTGAAATTTTACACACTGAGAATGTGGGGTCTCATCAGGACCTGTGATAGTAGGGACATCTGAGAAAATAGCAAAAAGTGGTATAAGGTAAGGTATAGGATCTGATGTCAACCTAGTCAATGTGGATCTTGTTGGACAAAATCAGAGTTACCTGAATTGCAAATCGCCTAGGTCTGGTGATTAGTGCCAACCGTGGGTGAAGTGAAAAGAAGAAAGATACTCACAGGGAGACCCACCCGGGTTCTAGTGGAGTACATGGAAAGAAGAGTAAAATATTGTATCATATTCGACGATGTGATAACTTGGCATTATAGAGTACACAGGAGCATTAGAGTTACCCCTACAGAACTGTTTTCAGTCTTTTGTGGTTTAGTGCTGAGTCACTGTTATTATATAATTTATTCCCCACAGAGCGGCCCTCCTACCCTGAGCGGCCTGCCAGGTTGAAGTGAGGTTTGATTATCCTACTATTGAGGGTTAGTGAACCATTATCCACTATTGATAAGTAAGGCTATTGACAATAAGAAATGATTATGTCAGTAGTAAGCACCTAAAATGATTTGCTATTTTTCTGTCCGTCTCTCTCTTCAGATACTCCATGTATTACCTGACAAAAGGACGCAGGAATACCGGTTTTGTATTATCTTTCCTTATTCACAAAATATATTAGCAGCAGCAAATAATATTTAGTCATCATAGTTGGTCCTGAAGAAAGCCACCGATACAGGAAACTGATCATACGGCTGAAACATGTCGACCTTTTCCTAATAGTAATTTTATATCTATACTACTGATTTGCATTGCTTTCTAATACTGTCAGGCAGAGCATGTGAATAAATTCAAGGTTGTGCATCTTACCTAGTCAGTTTTAACTTCCTTTTCACACTTTTTTCTTATAAGAATCATTTTCCCCTCTTTTTGCGCTGCATTCTTACTATCACTTAAGACTCACATACGGGATTTAGTATCCATCCCTCCGAATAACTGCAATAAAACATCTCTGAGCTCCTTCATCACAGTGAAGAAGTCCTAGCTCCAGTGGGACTAGGTTGTCCTGCTGGTAAGGAGGAACCCATATGATGAACCATGTCACCTACGGGTAAGTGAGGGTTCTAGTCCTTAAGGGATAAATTCCCCTTATAGTTTATTCTCTTATTTCAACAGTATTTGTTTGATCTTCTTTGAGAGAGGCATGAACAAAAGCTCCATATCGCCTACAGGCTTAAGGTGCATTGATAAGACCCGAGGTGATATTGTGTTGTTCACAGAATGTTCTAATAGCCTTATAGCCTTTGTAGCAGTCCTATACCGGCTATTAAAGTCCCTCTCTTTAACGCTGGAGAGGGGGCCTTTAATAGCCGGTGGGCTATAAGGCTATATTATTATTTTGTTATTTTGTTTTGTGAAGTGGTATGTAATGGAGTTTAATTATGTGGCGTGCTGTTGAAATTTGTGGCATGATGTGGAATTCTGTGCTGTGGATCAGTTGTATGTGGTGTCTTGTGTAATTGGGTTGTTGATTTCAATTATGTGGTATGTTTTCAAATTATGTTGTGGAGTTGAATACTGTGGTGTTCAATGGGTTAAATTGAGTTAAATAATGCAGAATAGCTTAATATAGAAGCAACCCTTGTTGCAGCACTCTGGTAACAGAGTAAGGGAGCGTTACCCAGGGGCAGCAAAGATATGCAGCACTATATGTAAATGTAAATTGATACTTGTATAGCGCACTACTCACCCGCAAGGGTCTCAAGGCGCTTGTACGAATACCGCTGTGGAACCCATCCTGTCTTTCCCTGTGAGGCATCCACTCCTGGGCACCCCCAAGGTGGAGGCCAGGCATCCTTAGTGTTGTGGGGGCCGTTGTGGAGATTAAGCAAGCTATTGCCCAGAGTTACAGAGTGGGACTCCATGATTGGAATAGGCACCGAGGTGAGAATTATCAGGTCTGTGGAATTTTTGAGCACAAGACCCGCTGAGGCGGGGAATTGAACCCTGGTCCCGGGCCAGACCTCTGCATCAGGGTCTGCCGCTCTAACCTCCAGTGGCAGCATTGCAGGGGCAGCTTAAAGCAAGCAAAGCCCCATGGAACAACCTAAAATAATTCAGTAGTTCCTTTATGATCAAGAATCTTAAAAGAGTCTTGGAAAGGCCACCTGGGGACATGCAGTAAAGAGGCAGTCCAATGGCAGTCCGAACCATTTTGGAGGGTTTGCCTTTCATGCATGCCTTAAGTCTCTTTGTACTGAGGCTCTCAGTCCGTTAGAAAACAAAGGAGGGAGTTCAGAAGCCACCCCTTTTTAGGTCAAACCTATAGCATCAGCACACATGCGCTGCTCGCGCTGCGAGGCATGCAGTAATGGAGTATGGAGTAGAAGCTCCGCTCACTCTCCTCCCATGTTTTTAATTGACTTTTGTCATTGTTCTTCATAAATGCTGCCTTCCGATTGATTATGAGGCTTGTTACTCCCTCCTTAAGACGGCCATGTCGTCATTTGTATCCTCCCATAGCTACTAACCCTTTTACTTCGAGTATTACACGGTATGTGTTACATAGATTGTGAGCACTATTTCCTTTAATGAGGTTCTCTTACTGCCCGTGGCTTCTCCCCCCTCTTCCCTCCTCCTGCACTCCCGTTGTCCGTGCCTTCTCTCCCCTTCCCCGCTGGCACTCCCGTTTGCGATGCAATAGGTCTTGCATAAATGCAAGTCCTACTGCATTGCAAATGCTTGTATGATGAGGGATTCGCTGCTTCCTCCAATACATGTGTCTTTAGTTTTGTTTGCTCTCTTACTGCTGCTAATCAATCCACATATTTTCTGGCTTTACTGCTGTTACTGTTTTTAATCACTCAGAGCTTGCTGCATCACCTTTCATGATATTTTTGAATATTACTTCGTCTTGTTCTTCTTGAATATTACTTTGTCATATTTTCAGCAGTTTGAAGACTGAACGCTGCATATGGTTGCAAGAAAAGAAAATTGTATGTCTCTAAAGCCACCTACTACTATGTGCACCCCCCCTTTGATCAGAAACCATGTCATTTTATCCCCCCGGTCGGCAAGAACAGTCAGTCTGTGTTAGCAGTGTTATTAAATTGGTCAGATTCAGACTGCAATCAATCGTCTGCATGTCCAGTGACACTCGACATTCAGTTATTTCCTCGTTTTCAGATGTTTGAAGTACATCAAAATCTGTGCTGTTTTTTTTAAATATTATTACAAAGTTGTTCGTTTATCCATTTATCCTTTTTTGGTGTTTGTAGATTATTTTTCACTTCAGTTATTTCGAGGTAATAGCTGTGCCACATTAACGCACCAATGACATCATACAGTGCCAGCTAAACCACTCTTCCCTCCAACAAATACCATCAAGCAGACAGTAGTTTTCTCTCTAGGTAGAGTGTCCGAAAGGGGAAAAATAAAAAGTCCTTAAATAGTGCAATTCATCCTCAAATTCTTTGTGTTCCTCCTCTATGGACAGGATTTTCCAGGAACCAGAAAATCTGATGGGATTACCTGCACAGGTCGTAGTTATTGTGGGTAGGTTCGGATATTTCCTAATCTAACCCCTCCCTTGCTGATGACGGAACAGCTCCGTCATATGCTGCGGTGGCGCTGTGCTGATGATTGAGCGGTTCCGTCATGGCCCGCCCGACGCTCCTGCGCGGCGCGAATTCCGCGCCAGCGTTGAGCATTCTATTGAGCGGGCGGGGCCATGACGGAACCGCTCCGTCATAAGCACAGCGCAACCGACGCTGGTGACGGAGCGGTTCCATCACCTGCATGCCCCCGCCGCATTTCCGCCCCGCCCCCTTAGCACTGAGGCGGAATAGCCGCCGCAGTGAAGGGGTTAAATAAAACACTGCCAGTAGGCATAAATAGAGCCAATAATGCACTGTAATGAGATATATCACGTTGTAAAACCACCCGTGGATGCATTCTGTTTTACAGAACCGCTGGTTTCCTCCTAAATTTGCGTTTCACCAGAGGAGTCACTGCCCACTGCCACCCTGGCCGCACCCTCCCCTGCCATGTGGACCCATAAGGCCTGTGCAAATGACACCATAACGCAGCTTTACCTACCACGCTCAATAAAGTCCTTCTTGCCTCATTCTCTGAAGCTATATACCAGAAGAATCCTCATGCCCCATCATCATCACTCTGAGACAAGCCACTACACCACTGTAAAAAATCTCAGGTTCAAGGAGGCCAACACACTGCAAGGTAACCACATCCTATACACTACGGGCCTCATTTATGAGAAATGACGCATCGCTGCGTGAAAGCAGCGATGCGTCACTTCTCAGTGCGCACTCCTTGCGTCATGATTGATGCGTCATATTTATAACATGATGCATCATGTCGCAAGGAGTAACAGAAACGTTAGTATTTCTGATGTATCTGTAGGCGCAAAAGTGACGCATTGCTGGAGTGTGTCACAAAAGTGATGCAACTGCAGCAATGTGTACTTTCACATGCGCAAGTCCCATGTTGTTAGTGCCTGCGTTAGTCTTACGCCTGCCATGAAGCAGGTGTGAGATTTTGACTCATTAACAGCCTAGAAATGGTGCAGTGAAATCTTATAGATTTCACTGCGTCACTTCCATGACCCTTTCTTGCGTCAAAACGCCCCCCTTCCATACATTATACCTGGCGCAGGTATAATGTGGCGCAGGGGTTTACAAAGTGACGCATCTACCTAGATGCGTCACTTTGTAAATATGGTGCAACAAGGCGCATTTTTTATGCCACTGGTGCATCACAAAAAGTGAAGCACCAGCAGTGTAAAAGTGACGCACAGCCTCATAACTGAGGCCCTCCGTGTTTTGTGTTTATGCATGAGGCACATGCCTTTAATAGGCTGATACAAAAGGCCACAAAGCAGCACTGCATCACCAAAGTGTAAAGATGCAGCGTGTAGCCCCTTCGTAATAGTCCACATTACAGCTATAGCGGGAGTACAATGTGTGTTTGATTTATACAAAACGTGGAGTTTGCCTGACTGTGACAAGGCCCTTACATTGACTTGATGTAGGTGATTCTTAAGGCTACAAAGCAACAGAGATGCGTGATCGATGTAGGCATGTGGGTTAAAGGTTCACCCTGGGGGAGGAGATGGCTGCACGATAGGAAGGTAATAGGACAATGAAAGTATTGGCGAGTGGGGAAATTTGTGCAGAAAATCTGCTTTTCTTATTTTTCAATCAATTATTCTTGCAAACCCATTGTAATCTAACCTATGGAGTTGCAAGGTTACTAACTAGTGGGGATACAGGTACTGCCTTTTAAGAGAAATCTAGTCATTCGATAGAATTCCTTTATAACTTTACCGCCACCAGCTCTTCTGCTCGCAGGGCAAAGCATGGAGTGTCAGCCAGAGAAATATAATGGTGAATGTTTCAACAATGTATTTTACTTACTGGTTTAGAAGTGCTTATTCAGCCAGGGCATTCTAATCCACACCAGACTTTCAGATTATCTATGCAACATGTAATGGAGCTTATTTAAATAAACAGTGTTTATGGAGAAAGTCTGGCATGAATATGGACCTCATGTACCGAGGTTGGACCCCACCCCCCTCCACCCCCATTCCCTACACCCCTCATCCAAAACAATAGGTTTCGAATAGACTGGGATTTCTCCTGGTTCTGAAACAATGGTTATCTGGTGAGATGGCTTCTAGTTTCGAGATGGATGGAAATTGTAAGTGCCGCTTTGTCTATCTAGAAGAAAACGAGTTTCTCAGTCCCCTCTGGGGAAATGATGCCTGACCGTGTCCATACAGATGGGCACTGTAACCACAGTGCCACCTCTTCTGCAAGGTGGACTCCGAATGGGACCGTTTAAGGGCTTCACACCTTGTGGGCTTATTTATGTGTTTCCATTATGAAGCTGAATGGAAAAATCATGTTTGTATAAAATTGGTAATTGAGAGAGCGCGCAGGTCACCCGACTATAATTTTGCCATACTCACCTGGGCCCATAATCAAATACCTCATTTACTTATCAGGTAACCTTCGCTCTACTACCAGATATTTTTACCTACTAGGTCCTATACCATTGACTTACCAATCCTTGTCGCTGGTACCTGTAACCTATTGGATCAGGAAGTTAGTTTTTGAAGATAGTTCAATAAACAATAGCATTTGCACTCATATAATAACCACGGACTCTGGAAGTTTTAAACTCTTTATCTAAATTTCATAAATGGTCATGATCCAGAGATTAAACACCAAAAGACTCTCAATAATGAAAATCAGAATTAATGGATAACTATGCAAAATATATATTATGCTAATCATTCAATAATAAGGGAAGGTAAGAAAAAGGGAACATGCTATATAATCAAACGTTTTGAGCAGTTAATTTAAAGGGAGGGTAAAAAAAAGGAACACGCTATGTAAACAATTTTATCATTTAACTATAGGGAAGGTAAGAAAATGGAACACACTATTATATTGAAATGAATTGATCATTTAATAATAGGATGGGTAAGGGAAAAAAAGAACATGCTATTCAAGAATTTTCTAAAAGATTTTAACCATAAGGTGGGTAAGAAAAGGGAACATATATATAATCAAAAACGTTCATGTATAGGGAGGGTAAAGAGAAGGAACAAGATATACAATGACAAACCCACACAGATTTATATTTACCTAAAATGGTGTGAAGACCAACCCTGGCCACGGGTCAGTTAAAAGACAGGAGAACCCCAAAAGTTGCAGTTGCCAGTAGGCCAGCAGGTGCAGATCAGAATTAGGACAGGGAAACCAGATTTGGATCAGGACAGGACCACCAAAGTTAAGACCGGCAACCGCAGCTCAGTTGCAACGCCTGTCCTACTCCCTCTTTGCAGCTAACAGCCAGAACCCCTATTGGGTTATCCAATTCACCGACAAAGTGCTTCGCCAGCACCTCAACTTCCCGGACCCCGATTGGGTCAGCGAATCTTCTTAGTCAGTGACAGGTCAGCCTTTCAGACAAGTTGGACAAATTAACTAGCTAAGCCTACCCTAGTTATACTATTTTCCAGGTCAGTGTACCACCCCCCCAATTTTGCAAGTGTAAGGATACCCAATTTTGATTGGTCAAAGAGTGAGGAGAGGCCATCGCACCACACCAAATTTTGATACCTCAGTGTTGAATATTAATTTTATGTTTCCGCCCATCAATTTATTTTCTCATGACATCTTTATTCCACCCAACAATGGAGGTTCTATTGGCAAATACATTGTTATAACATTGTAAAACATTGAGTTCAATAGTTCATGTTCCCAGGAGCATCTTCCAGTCAGTCAGCTCCTTGGCTGCAGTCCAAATGTCACTGTTCCAGAGACTTGAGATTTTCGCGCAGTCGCACTTTCAACAAAGATGGAGTACAGCATTACAAGTCAGGCCAGTTTTCAGAGTGTAACATGAAATGGAAAAGAAACAGTTTTAGAACACAGAATACATGAATACACTGTATACCATGCATCTCTACTATATACCCATTATTTTATATTTAACTGTAGCATTAGGATTTGGCAAAACGAACAGCTCAGCAAAAGCAGCAGTGCAAGCTTCCCGCATGTGAGGACACATTACAGCCATCTTAGTTCTAGTGCGCAGAAGCGACAGATTTCCTCCAAAGCAAAGAGTATGTCTTATCACATGAGTATGACAGACGCATGCGCAGTAGAAACCCTTGCGTATTAGCAACCATCTTAGATGCAAGAGTATTACAGTTAGTAAAACACATAAGCAAGCTTCACTTGGACACCCAAATGTTTATGTAATAATGTGATATTAGTAAAACAAACATGTTGATTAATTCATTAACGTTTTTCCAGGTTCATGAATACAAGCAAGTCGCTTCACGTGCGAATCCTTTCTCTATCAGAATCAATGGGTCTCTTTCTAACCACACTACACTCAGATCCCCAGTGTCTGTAAACCCCGGTCCAAGTTTTCCCTGGGTAGCTTTTGTGTACTACCTCGTGACCCCACAACCATCCACACTTGAAACTCCATAAAATTGAATCTTAACATTACATATGTGTGGGTCTCCTCATTGAGAGGACAATTGTGCAGCACCATCCATCCCTCCATCCATCCATCCATACTTGATACTCCAAAAAATGTAGGGGCATATTATCAAGGACGGGTGTTAAAATTATCGTCATTTTATTGGCAGGAAACTGCTGATAAAATGGCGATAATGGGCATGATAATACGCCCTTGTTAATTCCCATAGAAGCCTATGCTCTGATGTTAACATGGGCTTCTATGGGAATTAACAAGGGCGTATTATCAAGCGCATTATCGCCATTTTATCTGCAGTTTCCTGCCGATAAAACTGCGATAATTTTAACACTAGTCCTTGATAATATGACCGTAATCTTTACATTACATATGTGTGGGGCTCCTCACTGAGAGGACAATGTGCAGCACCATCCATCCATCCATCCATACTTGATACTCCAAAAAATGTAATCTTTACATTACATATGTGCGGGTCTTCTCATTGAGAGGACAATGTGCAGCACGTAGTATCCGTAATATGTAATAGTGTTTGAAGGTGCTTTTTTCTACTATACTGTTATTGCTATTTATATCGTTATTTTTAGTTTACTTTTCTGTGCAGCCATGCTGTGGTCTGCATGAGTTTGTCTTAAAGCACCCAAGCCTGTGTCCCACAATGAAGGGACATCCGGTGCGAGAAAGCCAATCCTGAAGTGCACTGTGGATGCGGTAGGTGTCAGCCCGCTCTATGCTCACCTGACATGCGTAGCGCTTCTCCAGGCACTTTGGTTTTTAAAAGGTAAAAATGCCTGGGTTTACTGGGGAGTCAATAAGCTAGACCGCTCACACCCGATGATGCTCTGGTGGTATTACCACCGCTGAATACAAACCATGACCTCTCAGTGCTTATTTTGTAAAACAAAAAAGTGCCAGAGAGTCCACTGCAGCTTGCACCACCCACTGCCCCTGTCAGCAGTGCCAATGGCAGTGCCAACAAAACTACTAACCATCACATTGAAGTAATATATTATCGATACTATTTAATGTTGTCATGATGTATCCAATATATATTACTACTTTGACAGAAACCTCTTGTAAATACACTCGACCCATGTATAACCAATAACTTAGGCCTGAACCGAACAAACAGCATTCTGATTTAATTTCCCTGGGCCTCTTTCGTTAGTAAGGAAAACACGTGACATACTGCTGAGCGGAGAGTCTGAAAGGGTGGCCCGGGCTATGAACAGAGCATTGATTCTAACTTAGGAAACTCAAGGTCACATCTGTCTTTATTTTAAGATGAGCACATTCTTGCAGGTACCATGCATGTACTCCCATGCACCAGAACCAAAGGGAGGTACCTTTACTGACCTACCCCCGGAATAGCTTGAGCTGAGTTTCGAATCAATCTATTGTGCCATATATGGGTCTTCCTGTTCGTTTCTCAGTTACTGGTACTTTTCCATGTACGGGGTTTCAATGTGGTATGCCGAAAGTATATATGCACTGTTTTGAATGTGATCCAGCAGTCTCCTCTGCACACGTTTGAGAGCTGTGGCGAGAGGGAGGCTCTCCTGCGTAGGGTGCTTTGCAAAATAAACGATTGAACCTTTTCCATTGCCGACTGACTTATGTATTGTAAATAAGGTTATATGGGCTATTGGTAAGTATAGCTCTATGGTATATTTTTCTAGTACTTCAGTTGGCAACTCCGCCGGGACTCCGCAATAGGGTTGTCCCCTTCTGTAAACAGGGGAAAAGGGACTGGGAGGGGTTCTGGTCGAGGGGGTGGACTGAAAATGAATCCTAATTGAGAAACCAGTTTGTGGTAGATTAGGAAATTCCACTCTTCGACCCAGTGACCTTCCCAGCTGCTAAATAACCCTTCGCCGGAGTCCTTCGGGCTTAACCCGGGAAGAGCTGACCGTGTTGGTCTATAAAGGAAGTTGGCGGTGGAGAACGCTTAATCAGACCTGAGTGCACCAGGTGAGTGAACTGTATGGTATGGAATGAGCACTTTTTGAGAAGTGGCTCAGAAGAACAGTTAACTGCGTATGGAATAGTGGTTAATGAACCACAAGGGAATCTGGGGGTCTGACGTGGCAGAGGTGTGACTGCATGGGCAGATGCTCCACAGACTTGTTTGGTGATTAATTGGGACAACGTCGGACGCCTTAGTGTTGCACGGTGGCTGCTCACTCGGCCGGATCCTCTTTGGAAAAGCCCCCAGGAGCAACTGGGTAACTGGATAACACCTGGCTCAACCAGCACAGGACTGAGGGATAGTCTGTAAGAGGGTCCGTGGTGCGCCTGTCTGAAGATCCCAGGACAGTCTCTGGACTGTCTCTTTTGTGAATTCTTATGGTGGTCTGGAATCCAGGGTGATCGATTCCCCGAACAGGAGTCGACGGGCTCTGTTCGCGTATGAGACATGTCGTATGGAATTGTAAAGTCATGATTGGAGTATTTTTTTTATCGATCGAAATTGATGTACTTTAAGTATAGTTTGTACTTTGACTTGTTGTGGGTTGAGAAAGTGAAAGAGTGTGTGGTGAGTAGACGCGCCTATGAGTGTAACTGCAGTTGGAATGATATGATCTGTTGAATACATAAAAATGTCTTGTTTTAGTAAATTATGTTTTGGGTGCTGCCGTCGGAAAAGTGGGCGTTTGGAGGAAAGACAGCCCGCTCCTCCGGAAGGCAGTCCTAGTTTTGACATGTACCTTAACCATGGTATTTCTCCCATTCTGTTTAATACACTGTGGAACAAACATACTAAAGATAATGCAGAATTACAGTGGCCCTCAACCGGGTCTTTTTGATGAAAGGAAAATTAATTACTTACAGAACTAATTATTTTTGAGAAAGAGCCGTCAGACTATGTTTGACTCCTTAACCTTATGGTTAAAGGAGGCAAAGTGACTACGAATACGAGAAGAGAAATTGGGAAAAATTAAAGCAGGACAGACTGTAACCCAAAAGGCAGTGGCGTATGAGAAAGAAAAAGTAGAGAAGAATATTGAGCAATTAGATAGACAGTTTAGATTACAGACTGATAAAAGTTATGTGACTCGAACTGAAGCAGAAGATTAAATAGAGGAACTATTAGAGGCTCGCCCTCTGCCACCATATGCACCCCAAGGTTTGTACCCTGCGGTCCCAGTGGACCGAATAGGAAGGACAGGAGCAGTGGTTGCTACCGCTCCAGTAGCTGTGCACCCTCCTGCTCCGTTGTCTGCCCCTCCTACCCTCCGTCCCACTACCTCAGATTTAATTACATTGTTACCAGGGACGATGGCTGCTTCTCCGGTATCCCCAGTATTTTTAACAACCCTGGCTAGAGGAATGACGGTTACCCATAAAGGGATGACCGCTGCCACTTCAGATGACACGTCATGACGCCCAATGGGAGGGATGGAAGGTCGACGAGTTTTTACTCGATCATCCTTAGGGGAAGAAGAAAGACGGGCTGTAGTGGTTCAGGTGTCCCAATGGATGCGGAATCTAATTTATACTCTAGAGGACATCTGGAGTACTATGAAAGATTTTGAACCAGTTATGCAACAACTAGCATTAGAACACATGGCAATAAGACTGATTTCTTTATGGGAACAATGTTTTCAAGAAGGGCTGGCCCCACAGATATTGTGTGACATTAAGGATTGAGCTTTTAAATTTGAATTACAGGTCGATGAGGTATTTCAGAATGTCGAAACTTTGATAAATTATCGAGACCGAATGAATAGGAGATGCCCAGATGTAGGGACACAGTACCCCATGAGAGAAGTGCATCCTCTTTTCCATCCTGAGGTTCTCGAAGTATTGGACGGAGGGGGCCAAGTCGTTAGAGCACGTGTACAGGCACATTTTCAAGACCAATGGGTTTATATCCCTTGGAAGTGGAGTGAAGTCCTTACTTTAAAGTCTCCGCTTTCTGACCCTCGAAAAAATCCTACGGCTTACTATAAAGAATTAACTGAAGCCGTGAATTTGGCCGTTATGACTTTAGCTGATATCGAATTATTTTTCGGTCTTCTGATCCCAGTTGATATATGGAGGCAAGTGCATGATTCAGATCATGCCGCCGAACTTGGAGGGACCTGGGATCAAATTAAGGCATGGGACAAAGATCGAAAGCCTGGCAACAAGCCTAAGATGAGATTTTAGCTATACCCGCCCAAATTATTACATATATGCAAACCCTTATTCCCCCACAAAAGGTGGATTGGGATAAGCTAACAGTCTTCAACCAAAAGAAGGATGAAAATGTATCTGACTTCTTTACCCGGTTTGAGAAAGTATTTATTGACTTCAGTGCACAGGATTTGTTCACAGAAAGTGGCATACGGCTATTCGTAAATAGATTTGTCACTAATTTGTTACCAGAAATAAAAACACGTTTACAAGCTGCCGAAAATATTTGGACCACTTCAACCCCCTCAGTTATCCTTAGCATGGCTCAGTATTAAGAGCATTGAGAGAATGAGAGTAAGGATAAGTTGGATAAAAAGGTTAAGGAGTTGAAAACCCGGGTGCTGCTGCAGCAAGTCAGCAGAGGGCAAAACGCCAGAAGGGGAGGAAGGGGCTCTTTCCCGAGAGGCGCAGTGATGAGAGGAGGTGGAGGACAGGGACCCCCTGTAACCTGTAAGATTTGATCAGTGCTCGAATTGCAGACAAGGGGGACACTGGCAAGCCCAGTGCCCATAACTATACAGACAGGGTGGTTTCAATAGAGGACGAGGAAGAGGAGGTACTGATCGAAGTAGCATGATACGTGGTGACAACAGATCCTGGCGAAGAGTCAGGAAAAAACTATTTTAATGATTTTCAAGGAAGGCAGTACTATAATGAGGAATATCGAGAAGACAGCTATGGCGGGAATAATTATGCATGAGACAGCCACGGACAGAACAGGGGCCATATATCAGTACCAGTTGATCAACAGGGGCCTTATGTACAGGGGCAATTGATGGGGACATCTGAGAAATCTTTGGTGGATACTGGAGCTATGAATAGTTCTGTTGCTCATACATTGGTCCCAGGGGCTGCTCGGTCTGGGCTAAATAACGTATCAGTGGGATTTTCAGGAATCCTATGGTCAGCCCCGTTTCAAAACCACTTCCCTTTACTATTGGACCTGTTACTGTGGATTCACCATTTTTGCTTACTTAGAGCTGCGGCAAAAATGTACTAGGCTTGGATATATTGAAAAAGTTACATGCTCATATTTATTGTTCTCCTGATGGTGTGTATTTAACATTGCAACCTCCCATCGAACGTATATCTCAATGTTTAGTCAAAAATGCACCTCTCCCTCCTGAGTTTTTAGATATACCCCCCACTCTTTGGGCAAAAGGGATACGGATTTTGGACTGTTGAAAATACGCCCTGTATCTATAATCCTAAAACCGAATGTGCATCTACCACGTTTTCTCCAATATCAAATTTCACCTGAAGGTGAGAAGGCTTTATTGCATGTCATTCATGATTTGATTAGGAAAGGAGTTGTAGAAGAAACAGCAGCAAATATTTGTTATAGTCCCATTTTACCAATTTTGAAAAAAGCTCCTTTGGATGGTGATCCTGATTATAAAGATACTTATTGTTTTGTAATTGACATTAGAGAGGTTAATAAAATAGTGGTTCCTCAGTATCCTGTGGTCCCAGACATCACTTCTATCTTGACTATGATTACCCCTACCGCACAGTATTTTTCAGTCATCGATTTAAAAAACGCTTTCTTTAGTATCCCCATACATCCAGACAGCCGTCATATTTTTGGATTCTCCTTATCTGGCCGCAGTTTTAGATTTTGTCGGGCAACTCAAGGCTGTACTGAAAGTCCTAGTATATATAGTCAGGCTCTAAAAGCAGTATTGGACAAATTGGTTCTCCCTCCAGGTAATGTTCTCATCCAATATGTGGATGATATTCTGGTGGCATCTGATACGGCAGATGGTTGTAAGGAAGCCACTGTTAAACTGTTGCACCACTTGGCTGCTAATGGTAATAAGGTGTCCTTCTCTAAATTTCAGTAGTGTCGACAGGAAGTGACCTATCTTCGGTATTTACTGTCGAAAGCGGGGAGGCGATTAACTCCTGAACGTATAACTGTTATTATTAACATGTCTGTACCTCATACTCAACATGATGCTCGTGCTTTTCTAGGTATAACCTCTTACTGTCGCCAATTGATTCCTAATTTTTCCCTTCTGGCTAAACCCTTGTTGCATTTGGTTACCAAAGATATGCATGAACCCTTGCCCTGGACGGATGAATGTCAAGAAGCTTTTAATTCTTTAAAGACTGCTCTTTGTTCTGCACCCGTCTTGAGTACTCCGGACTACCGGAAACCTTTTGTACTCTATGTGCATGAGGTGGACAGTTATTCTCTTTCAGTGTTAACCCAGGGTTTTGGTGGAAAACAATGACCCTGTGCGTATTTTTCGACAATATTGGATAATGTTGCCAGAGCCCTTCCTAGCGGTCTAAGGGTTACTGCTGCTGTGGTGGTGGCCATTCGACAGTCGGAGGGGATTGTTTTGAATACTGACCTCACAGTGATGGTACCGCACGGTGTGGACATATTATTGAATCAAACAAAAACTCAGCACCTCACGAGTGCACGATTGACTGGTTATGAATTAACTTTATTTGCACCCCACATTAAAATTCAATGATGTGCCACTCTGAATCCAGCCACCTTACTACCCCTCCCTTCGAATGACCAATAGGACGATGTCTATGATTGTATATTTCAGACTGAAGAAGAAACGAAGGGACGTGTAGACCTCTTTGACTCCCCTCTATCTGAACCGCGAGGGGAGTTGTATGTGGATGGCTCCTGTTTCAAGTTACCAGATGGCACAACAACAGCTGCTTATGATATATCTACCCTTAGTACAGTAGTAGAGACCGCTCGGATTTCTGAGCAATCAGCACAAGCAGCTTAACTAATAGCATTATTAAGAGCATGTGAACTGAGTGAAGGGTTAAGAGTAAATATTTTTAACGACAGCCAATACGCCTTTGGCGTTGCTCATAGTTTTGGGCGGCTGTGGAGGGAACGAGGATTTCTTACCTCCCATGGTCAAAGAATACAACATGGCCCATTGATTGAAAGATTGTTATATGCCTTAACTTTACCAGAGAAGGTAGCTATCATTAAGTGTAGTGCCCATAAGAAAATCATTGATACTACAGGAGAAGGAAATGCCTTTGCTGATCAAATAGCGAAGGAAACAGCACATACCAAAACATCCACAATGTTCCCCAGTGTAGCAACCCGATGGGTGGCGGAGACTACAGTATTTGATAATACTATCGAAAGTGTTAAGGAATTGCAGAAAGAAGCCACGCCTGATGAATTATTAAAATGGGAACAGGAAATAGGGGGGTTAGATAAAAATGATTGCTGGATTGACTGGACTGACAGACAGAGATGGCTATTGCCTAATGCGCTGGTGTACGCGGTAGTAGTGATGGCCCATGGCACTGCCCAAATTGGAGCCAAAGGTATTTGTTTATTATTAGACCCAGTGTGGAATAACTCGAACATCCCCAAAACTGCTGCTCATGTGGTCAAATACTGCATGGTCTGTTTACAGCATAATCCTGGAGGAAGGGAGACAGTCCTTAGTGGAAATTTTGCCCCCCCTTCTTTACCGTTTGAAGTGTTACAGATGGACTATATTCAATTCGACAGAGTAAACAATCTTAAGTATGTGTTGGTGGTGGTTTGTGCATTTAGCAAATGAGTTGAAGCATACCCCATTAAAGAAAATACTGCCCTAGCTACTGCAAAATCCCTGTTTGGTTTACCCTGAATTATATGGACAGACAATGGGGTACATTTTAATGCAGAACTCGTTAAAATATGTTTGTACAGGATTGCAAATAAAACAGAAATTTCACGCATGACAACACCCACAATCTGCAGGACTGGTTGAGAAATATAGTGGCATATTGAAATTGAAAATGGCAAAGATACAGGAGAGCACGGGTTTGAGTTGGCCTGATGCGCTGCCCCTAGCATTGATGTCAATACGATTAACCACCCATTCTCGGGCTGGGCTGTCACCCTATGAGGTTGTTTTTGGTCGACCAGCCAATGTGTGGGGTGTTCCAAGACCTAGATCCTTTTGTGATCTTGATTACCCTATGATGACAGATTATCTGTACGCTTTAACTAAAGATCTGCGTTCTATTCATCAACAGGTGTCTGCAGTACTGCAGCCACTGCCGGAGGGTCCCGGACATCGCTTGGAACCAGGACAGTGGTCCTCGTGCAAAATTATCAACGGAAATCAAGTCTGGAACCCAGGTGGAGCCGTCCCTACCAGATCCTACTGGCCACTCGAACATCAGTAAAAGTGGATGGGAAAAAGAACTGGATCCATGTGTCGCATGTGAAGAAGCTACCCTTACCGCTTCCTTCCGATCAATAGAACCGAGATGGAGTTCTGACAAAGAGGGAGAACAAAGGGTGCGGTTTGTGCCTTTTTCGGACGCCATTGAAATTAGGCAAGAGGAAGGATTGTTGATACCGCAAGGAGACAAATCGGCCCCAGTTTCTGAAACTTGCGATAAGGCTGATCCCTCTGAGGCTTCTGAAAAACGTGTTACACCAAATGTCCCTGCTGCTGTGTTTTTCAATGACCAGGAGCAACCTGGCCATCTTCGATACAATTTACGGCCCCGAAAATCACGCGATACCCCAGTTCCGGATTGCAGGAGACAGGGAAAGACTTGAATTATAGGGTTGAAAATAAGCTTTTCTGGGATATTGAGCGAGACACTGGACTGAACCCGTTGAGAGCTTGGAACTGAGTCATTGCTCTGTTCAGAAAGAAAGACTGTGCAATCTAAGGGGCCTAAATTGCAACAGTGAAATTACAGTGAAGATCGTTTCTGAGGATGGATAGAAAGAGCCTACCTGTGAGGCTCTAAACGGACACAGGGAGAGGAAACCCTCTGGCAGTTGGCTTGCACGTTTTTCCCGAGTTTAATTTGGACTTTTAGTAAGGATGTATCCCTTTGCCCGATTTGCTTAAGAGGACGAGAGACCTATTGCGCCCAGACCTTTTCTCGAAAATGTTCCCATGTTTTCCGGTTGGGCTACCAGAGTAAAGATAGCCTTTGTAATAATCATTGCAGTAATTATGATAATATTGATGACCGTGTTTATGTATTTGGAATTCCAGTACCCTATGCATCATGTTTTAGGTACCACCACAGCCCCACCTGAGCATTTCTTTTATACCTTGCCTCCCCACAAAGAGCGACATCGAGAAACCTATATAAGAAATGTTGCATGAGGCTCATAGTACTACAAATTAGACAAACTGCTGGGTATGTGGCCTCTTGCCATCTGTAATGCATTGCCATGATTTGTTTATTTCTTTGCCATTATCATACTTAGCAAGCTGTGAAGCCTCGTTTCAGTTACTATCTCCCGTGTATTTGCATTATGTAGCTGACCCCAAAAGATACACTGAAAAGGACTATGAAACTGTTCTAAAGTACATAGAACAACACCAGGGATTTGAGGCCCAGGGGAATCAAGGGGAGGGATCTCTGGACCTGGATGCCTGTAAGAATTTAAACACCACTTATGAAAATGCTACTTGGTTAAAGGAAGAAATGTTGGATTTTGAACAATTCAATTCCACAGAATATTTTCAGCAATACCAGGATCGAAATGTTACTGATGATAAAGCAATGCCAGTTCCTATTTTAAATAGTACTGCTTCCTTTTGCATAAAAGGGAAAGGCCATGTTAAAGTAGAGAATAGCAGAAGTAACTATACATACATTTTGCATACTACCAGCACCCGACCTATAATAACTCATCCAAATGTGTATTTTGTTTGTGGCGAGAACGCCTATACTTGGCTTCCTAGAGGGTGGACCGGAAAATGTTACCTGTCCTTCTTGTATCCTACAGTATATATAGCTCCTTCTAATTATCACAAGACACATCAGCTGACTAAACGAAGTTTAGATCCTTATCGAGTAAACAGTAGTATTAGTACTGAAGGCACTGATCAGACTGATATTGCTGCTCAGCAGTTTATGGATATAGCGAAGGGTCTCTTTCCTATATGGGGTCCCATTTTCACTAGTAGAGATGTTAGAAGACTCTCCAGAGTAGTGGAAAATGTAGTTCAAACCACTGCTGGGATTTTAACTAACATCACTGTAGAGCTTCAGGCTATGAGGCTTGTATCGCTTCAAAATCGGATGGTGCTTGACGTCATCCTGGCAGATCGAGGAGGAGCATGTCATGTGATCGGCAGCTCCTGCTGTATATATATTCCAGAATCTGCTCCCACTATA
Organism: Lissotriton vulgaris; assembly: GCF_964263255.1. NCBI lineage: Eukaryota > Metazoa > Chordata > Amphibia > Caudata > Salamandridae > Lissotriton > Lissotriton vulgaris. Next base: position 1,368,616,855 of record NC_141691.1, read on the forward strand.
CATTTAGCTATCCAGAAATTACACCTCTTAGCTACGGAAGTTCATGCTGATACTGGTACTTGGTCTTTAACCGGGTGGTTTTGGGATCTCCTCTCCACCTGGGGTTGGTAAATTTTCATGATTTTAGCTGGAGCACTGGGAGTGGTATTTGTTTGTTGCCTGTGCCTTCATTGTGGCCCGGTATGCTGCTCCTATTGTGCCGCCAAACTTACTTCCTCATTGGCAGTTTCCCGACAGACACAAATTGAGAAGCAGCTAGTGCAAAAAGAAGTGGCCGACCTCATGCAGATAGATGAGGGTGTGTTCTTAGATTAGGAGACCAGCCTTAATATATTGGCTACCTCACGCCAAAAGGGCGGTCTGAAGTAATATATTATCGATACTATATAATGTTGTCTTGATGTATCCAATATATATTACTACTTAGACAGAAACCTCTTGTAAATACACTCGACCCATGTATAACCAATAACTTAGGCCTGAACCGAACAAACAGCATTCTGATTTCATTTCCCTCGGCCTCTTTCGTTAGTGAGGAAAACACGTGACATACTGCTGAGCGGAGAGTCTGAAAGGGTGGCCCGGGCTATGAACAGAGCATTGATTCTAACTTAGGAAACTCAAGGTCACATCTGTCTTTCTTTTAGGATGAGCACATTCTTGCAGGCACCATGCCTGTACTCCCATTCACCAGAACCAAAGTGAGGCACCTTTACTGACCTACCCCCGGAATAGCTTGAGCTGAGTTTCGAATCAATCTATTGTGCCATATATGGGTCTTCCTGTTCGTTTCTCAGTTACTTGTACTTTTCCATGTACGGGGTTTCAATGTGGTATGCCAAAAGTATATATGCACTGTTTTGAATGTGATCCAGCAGTCTCCTCTGCACACTTTTGAGAGCTGTGGCGAGAGGGAGGCTCCCCTGCGTAGGGTGCTTTGCAAAATAAACGATTGAACCTTTTCTATTGCCGACTCACTTATGTATGGTAAATAAGGTTATATGGGCTATTGGTAAGTATTGCTTTACAGTATATTTTTCCAGAACTTCAACACTCCTACTAGTGTTGTGACAGTGTGTTCAGACTATTCTCGGCCACCTACTGTTAGAACAGTAGCTTGGGTGGCAGGTTTTAAATAATTTTCAATGTATAGTCAGTTAGTAAGCATCTGTAAATATGACAATCAGTGTCACCATGAGGCAGACAGTCATAAGTGCCTGTGTTGGCAATTTGGTGCTGGTGCCGAGGACCGGAATCCACCGGCTCAAATTAAGCACTCTACAGTCTTGCTGTTGCTAAGGTGCTGTTAGAGTTCATGTATTTGAGCATTTGTTTACCTTTTCCGACCACATAATCTAGTTTGATTTCCGTTCAATTTTTGAAACCGGATTTATGAACTAACCATTTGTTGCTCTCTCTCTTCCCTGGCAAGGTCTTCCGGTGTGAATTATCTTCTAGGGTCTCTGCAGAAAAGAAGGCAAGGTGGAAAAAGGTCACAGATATATAGATGGGTCACATGGGCGCGGGCAGACCAGACAACTGCGTTACAGCACAGCAGCACCGCTCGTTCCATGAGACTTTAGATAAAGATTTATCGCCCCCTTGAAAGAACTGTGACAGTCCAGAAGAGGGAAGAGTGAGTGGGTCTGATTGTCACTGCATCTGGTCTCCACAGCATGATTGTTCGCAAGTCTCCGGTAGTGCATTCCTTTTTGTGTGGTTATTTCCTGAAGCATGCTGCTTTTGTGCAAACCGAGACCTGACATCTCAGGGTATACCGCTGGAGCTGTTCTCCAAGCTTGAACAGCTCTCACAGACTCAGTTGTTGCAAACGGAGCCCATGCCAGATTCTAATTTAAGCGTATTTTTGAATGATGGTAGTTTCAGCAACTGTTATTAATTTCAAAACAAAATGTTCATTTATCATTTTACATTACTATTATTGATTAGGACTAAAACCGTCATTGCGTCTTTTGGGCATTTTTCTGGCTGAAATTAATGTTTATGAGAAGGCATAACACCACTTCTATGTTCTGAGTCAGGCACCCTTTGTAAAAGTGAGTGAACAAGTCCTCTTTCCAGAAGCTTTCTCTGGATGTTCCAGATGTCCTTGTTAGACTTGCATTGCCTCCCCCATTGCAGGAGCAGCTCATTGGGTTTCAGCGATCACAGTGAACTGAAAACTATCCTTTTCAGGACCGTTTTGCCAGTTATTCGGTGCTTCGACGAGGTGGCTCCATAGGAGTAAAGACTTTTGTTACCTTATAGAAGTGCCAGTATTGACTGTGGCTGTCTATTGGGCATTGAATCAGCCCTCAAAATCGCTGCAGCAAGCACTTTTTATCAGTCTTCCTATGCTGCCTAGCTGGCTGCTTACTCAATAGTGTCTTTAAAGGGCATTTTGGCTTTTTTAGTCTCTCTTTAAAGTGAAGGTAGTGTTAACCTCAACTCCGGTCTCAGGGAACCCAGTAATAATGATCTAAGACCAGCTTGTAAAAGATAGCCTGAAATGTTGTTCCCCTTTTTAGGTGGAGCCTATAGCGGCAGTGCGAAAGCGCTGCTCTCTCTGCGAGGCATGTAGTAATGGAGTATGGAGTGGATGCTAAAGCCTACTCTCTGCCAATTTTTTTTAATTGGCTCGTGTCATTGTGTTTTGTAAATGCTGCCTTCAGATTGATTATGAGGCTTGTTAGTCATTCTTATTATGGCCATGTTGTCATTTTTACCCTCCCTTGGCTACTGGCCCCTTTACTTTGAGTGTTACACGGTACGGTAAGTGTTATTTAGACTGTGATCACTACTTTGTCTGTACCTTTTAACCCCCTTCTCTCCCCTCCCTGCCCGTACTTCCATTGTCCGTGCTCCCCCCCCCTCCTGTTGTCCGTGATGCAATGCAATGGTCTTGCGTAAATGCGAGTCCTATTGCATTGCAAATCATTGTCTTTCCTGGTGTTTAATGAATACTTTGCAGAGGCAGGCCTGGATTTCCAATTAAGCCACGTTCACCCTGATGTCGGAGTGTCGTGACTCCGTAAACGGCTGCGCTGTGCACAGAGCGCACTCTCAAGCTTCCATTTGAAAGTGTCTGAAGGGCAGACAATATGTCACTGGTGGTGGCTCGGGGAGTTTGTGTTTACATCTGCAAACGTGTGGCAGACAACACTATCACAGCAGATATGAAAGAAACAAAAAGTATGTTCAGACATGCTATCTTACTAGTGCACTTTCATTGGAATGTGTTTAGCTCAAAAGGAAAATTCGACCGTGATGCATGTGTTACTCCGATAGCGTTAGTATCATTGACCGTATTGTTTCCATTTCAAACCTCACCTATAGAAACCATAGAAAGATAACTCCCCTTTCTTAATGGGATTACATTGCAACACAGGAATTGGATGCCTCAGTCTTTTTTTAGATATACAGAAAAGATGAATAACTCTAACATATAGAGTGTGGTAATGATGAAACATTGTGCCTGAGACTTCTCGTTTTGCAAATGCATTCATACTATTGCCAATAACGGTCAGAGTCATGTTGGCCTGAAGAGTTCACACTTATAAGGCAACTATCACAGCTGGCCAAGCCCATTCGGGACTCAGATTCTTCAAGGTTGGAGCCTCCTATTGATAAGCTAGAACTATGCGGTCCGACCGCCCCAGGTCCTCCAAAAGTTAAAAAAATGGGGATCAAAATAATAAAACAGAAACAACAGGAGGAAACATGCATAAAATGTCTACGCGTTCTTGTGTGGCCTCACCTAAAATTGAGCTGATGCAATAGAGCAAGTCATAAATGAGCCACTTGGCAGTGACCGCCATACTTTAAGATGAAGCTCTGTGGCTGTCGTGCTGACTATAATTTTAATGTATTCATGTGGGCACTTGCAGTAAAAAAAGAAAGGTGCACAGCCGTTGTGCATGAAGAGCTCTGAAGAGCTGTACTGATTGTAAAAAAAAGTATCTGAGCTGAAAGTAAATAGAAATAGATCAAAGAGGATGAGTCCTGGGGGCAATCCATGGGAGTCAATGATTGAGAAAAAAGGTGGGACAAGCAGGAACCATTATCCAATTAGAAGTAACATTTTTTAAAGGACACTTACAAAAGCCAATCAGATGCTGGAGGCAGGCTATAAGCCCCCTGACTGAATACAGCATGTCGAGAGACAGCACATGTGCTGCCTAGGTTCGGCCTATAAAGCGTGCACTTACATGGCTCACAAGAACTGCTCAGAATATGCTACCAAAGGGGCTCTCCACGCCGCAAATTAGGTCAGTGAATGTACACATACACAGCCTGGCTTAATGGCCTCCAATAAACCACAACCAGCTGTCTTCATATCTAGTAGGGCGAGGATGATCAGAATACGGTGCATGAACTCAGTCATTTACAGGAATCCAGAGCGCTATAAAAAATGTGAAATACAATACAATGCAAAAGAAAACTCTGGCATTGGCACTCCTTTTTCAGACAAATGTAGCCGTTGGTCCAAACATAATGGGTAATATAGTTCCTAAACACAATTGTGGCCTTTACCTTGGGGCTGTTGAAGACAGCACCATGTGGACTCTGGGTGTTTGAACCACACAACTGAGCATGATAGTTACATTGCTCGATGAGGGTAGAGCTTACTGCTGAGATCTGCAGGTTTAAATCCTGGAAGTATCATCTGAGCTGTTCTTTCTTGTGAGGTTGAAAACCAATTTTGCTGAGTAATAATTGTGTATAAATTGCTGTATGTACAGTGTTTTTGTGACACTAAAGTAAAGGGTAACATAAGAAACAGATTTTTGCTATTATTTTTTAATGGTCCAGTGAGGAAGTTGAACAAGAGCTTGGCCCTGTGATGGGTTACTGAAATCTGCACTAGCATGATATGGACCATGCTACCTGCTTATAAGCTTTTGGGCTTGGAAAACCTGATTTATCCTAGAAGTTCCAGAAAAAATAAAGAGGACTGCATGATATGTTTAGGTGATACCCCAAAACTGGTCCCAGGATGCTTCTTTTTCGGTCCCTGGAGGACCTGGCTTGGCAGCTGGGCTTTACTGTTCACATGGGGAGCAGGGTCAAGACTGATTTGCATATGGCTGGGTCCAAACTGGGGTGACGTTGTGAGCAAAATAACAATGGATTAAACCTAGATCTCAATCCATCATTTTATTTTGTGATGTTGCTGTGTGCTCCCTAAATGGCTAAAGGTATGCCCAGATGGGGGTCCCTTGATCGCTGCACCACTGGATTCAAGCTTGCCTGGCTGATGAGGGCTGATATCCTGAAACAGGTCACAGGATGCTTGGTTTTGATCTAGGAAGCACCTAGCCTAGAAAGGCAACGTTCAGTAAACCTGTACTTAGACATAGCTTGAAAATCGAACAAATCATTGCTTGCGAGATTTCAAAATTTAGTTGTATTTCTTTTACAGATTGTATTGCATTTTATTATATTGTTTTGTATTGTATTGCATTGTATTGTATTGGGTTGGGTTGGGTGAGGCTGGTTCCTGACAAATCCAAACATTTGAGTTAAAAGGCCGGAAGGAAATATCAGAAGTCACATTTACATTCTGCAAGAGCACAGTGAGTGGAGACATACTTGGGAGGGAGAGACATAAAGTATAATGCATACCTCTACCAACAACTGTAGTCTGCAAGAAATGCCATTATTATTCTCCTCAGCTGGCTTAGTCTGTATGTTAAGATAGGTCATTTATGTTGTGGTAGTCGGAGTCCACTGTGACAATCAATAAAAAAGTGTAGACTGATCGATTCATCTGAATGTTGGAGGTGGATTACTGGATTACAGCAACAAAGGGTATGCCTGCATATTTGCAAGACGTGAGCAGAGAATGCATAAGATAAGTAAGTGGGCTGTGGGCAGTTTGCCTTAGTATTTATTAAAAGCATCTGCTCTCCATCATTCCTGTTGATGGTGCCCATACAGAACTCTTTGCTCCTGATACTGCCAAAGCAAACATTGCCAGATATGCCTGATATAGAAAAAATGACAGCAAATGCTCACAAGTCTACTAATGGCAGACCACAGCAAGAATCAAGTACATTGGAACTAAGAAAGGGATTCACTTTGAAGCACAAGATTCACAAGGATAAGCAGATAAAGGGTGGTGGGTGGTATGGTGTGTGTGTCTCTAATAACATTAGCACTTTAGCACTTGTATCATTAGACTGGGGCTCAAGTGTGAGCAATGGTGAAGGCCTCCTGCATGGTATATATTGTATTAATGGATTTCCATGCACTGTGGCCGGGCACAGAATCAAAGCATATGAGCTTGCCCTCAGTAAAGGTGCCCACTGCAAACATTTAATGTTCCTGCTGTACAAAACACAGTTTTCAATTAGATGAACATCTACAATTAATTTCCAATAGCTCAAAAAACGAGGAGGGTTATTGTTTGAGCTGAACAGTGCTCCTACAGAGAAGAGATTTATCATGTTTTTACCACTCCTGCCAGGGGTGGAAGCCAAGACTAAGTGCTTGATGGCACCACTGGAAACAAGAACATTTGTATTTTTAAAAGCTTTCCTAAGTGGGAAGTAATTTATCAATTCTCAAATTTCTCTTCCCTTAGAAGAGAAAAGTCCATCCTTTTAGTCACTCTGACACAGACAAAATGAGGATCTACTATTTATCATCTCAGCCCTCCCATACCACAAAGTAACACTGTCATTATTGAATCTTTTGTTATAAGTAGATTTCAAGGATGACCAGAGGTAGCCATGAAGTATTACCATGTAAAGGTTTATTAGTTGCTCCAGTAGATATAAGTTGTAAGTCTTGTTAAGTTCATTAGATGTCCAAAAGGGAATCAGATAAGATATTGTAGAAGTCCCACCAGGAGCTAGATGGTTTTTGCTCAGCCTACACTCTTCAACTGTCATTCCTCACATACCAACAAGCACACTCACATTCCAATCACACTGTCATCAGGCATTTCAACATTCCACGCAGACATCACATTCATACTGGCTGAGCAACTAAGAAGAGGATGCACTAGGGAGAATTAAGTCACAACATATCCTCTTCCCTTGGGAACAACAAACAATAAAAATTGCAACAATGCAGCATAAACAAGAGAATGAATGTGCAAGAAACATTGTGCATAATACATCTGATAAGTACAGAAGAAAAATAAGATGTGAAAAATACAAAGGAAGAATTAGCACAGATTAGAGCTCAGGATGCAAGACAGCACTTCCCCCTTCCTAGGGAAAACAATAAAATAGGTGCATAACTTAAATATTCAAGCATCCTGTACTAGTAATGAATAAAGGAAAGAATCAAAATCAAGAAAGAATAGGAAAAGAGTAAAGGTGCAAGTCATAAGTGTAGCCGAAGGCTGAGTGAAATAGATACAAAAAGTACTACACCCAACCATGTCTCTACACATTGCACCATGGAGGTATGGTGTGGATCTCAGAGAGTGGAGAACACAATAGAAAGAGAAAAATTGTCCAAACACTCAAATTGTGCCACACACCTCAAACACAATATGAATAGTCATATATATATATATGTCTATATCCACAAAAGGATACAAAGCCCAAAGTACAACTAAGGCACAAAACAACAATAATGCAACGCACAAGGCGCAATGCCAACCAAGAAGTGGGTAAACACCCCACAACGCACTTCAGAAGAACACGTGCCAAGGCAAAGTGCAGGACATAGAAAGAGGAGGACACCCAGGAAACCCAGAAAGTGTAAATTCCACACAACTGACATTGTCCAACTTGCCATAATAAAATAATATACACCTCAAAACGAAAGGTATACTCCAGAAAAATGCATGCAAACCAATAAAAACACTGTGATGTGCCATTGCGCAAACAAAATAAAGTGTGTAATAAACACTGCCCAAGCGCAGGCCACAAACACTGCCCAAGCGCAGGCCACAAACACTGCCCACAGAGTAAAGAACAATATGGGTAGACCACCCATTGTATAGAGCATCAAGAGCAAAGCACAATAAGTGCACGACACAAAGTGCACCATAAACCAGATTTTAAAATACAGCAAAAGAACAAAACCCACACTGCTCAATAAACATGCATAAAGGATGATGCAAGTGTAACAAAGGCACAACAAAAAGAACGGTATAGGGTAAAGACAGTGAGAAGGTGTGCGCATCACCCACACTGAAGAATCAAAAGAGTGTCAGAAGACCAGCTCCCATACACAATTACCCTTACATAAAAGTAGAAACATAGTGCCACACATTAAATGAGCAAAACATCCAAATACCACATGAGTAAAGAATAGTGTAAACACAGTTCAACATGCTAACCACTGTAAAAACAATAAATTAAAACAAATAAGGTTGTCACCATCGTTTCAGGGATACTTCTTTGCACATCTTGTAAGTTAGTCCCAAAGTTTTTTCCTTTTTGGTTCCTTTGCAACATAACTGTTCATCAAGGTGTCTACTTAAAGACTTAATAGGATCCAATGTCCTTGAAAAACTTTATTGTCCCCCCCAAAAAAAAAACGTTTTCTCGAAATATGTACAGCACTGATGCAGATGAAGGTCATGCTGGAAAAGGCTTTTAAATGGTGGAGTTGACTGACCAGAAATTCACTTGCGCTGACTAAATAATGCACAGTTAGCATGGTGCAGATAACGTAGCTGGCAAGACCTTGAAGCAGGAAACCACGATAACTATGAATGTCCAATAAAAAGATATTGCGTCTCAGCAAAGAAGGCTGCAAACATACGTACATTTCTCGTAATGTCAAATGTCACCAAATGACAAAGCAATCTACTGTGAAGGACTGCAAAGACCTTACCACACAATCCTCGCCGCAGGCATTTCTACACTTCCGACAGCTCCCACAGACATGAGATGACGGCACGTTATCGTAGACCAGATCGGGTGGCTCACAGCCAGTGCGTGCATCTTCAGCTGCGCTAAACGTCATAACAGCGCTGAAGTTCCAAGGAAGAAACGCTGTGGAGACATGAATGTTCGCGCGACAGAGGCTCGAGGTAAGGACATACTTCGTGGCCAATTCAAATGTCTCATGAGGAAAACGGCAATAACTGAAAAATGCCCCCATAGCTTTGATAATGGGCCTATTCGGTAACAAATACAAATTAAGGCAGACTGACCTGTTTTGTACGGTAGCGTGTCAACAAACTGTCTGACACCGATCATTTTGATGAAGTCCACAACATCTCATCAACAACGGTGTTCATATGAATATAGAAACAAACCTTCGTGTCATGCCAAACAAAGTGCACGGAAAGATCCACCAGATGGCACTTGTTCACCACACTTTTGCCTGAACACGAATAGGTGATCTCTTCTACCGCTTGCTTGAAGACAGGGAGCTTCACAGTTAAAAGACACTGTATTTCACCGTTTGACTTGTTCCTCACACAGTCATATATAGGGATAAAGAATCCTCTCTTTTCTCATGCTTGACCAAATTATGTCAACACCGGTATTTTTCCACTTAAGCAGATTAACGCTGTAATCTTTTCTTTTAAATAATGGATCCCCAGTTACAAGGAAAATGAACCACGCCAAGTAGGCTGTCCAGGTGGTGAAGGACACTGGTGGGACACTTGAGGGCGTTCTTTTCCTTGTTTTTCTTTAATTTAAAATTGCTAGACTTTCATTGGTTACTTGTATCGATAAAGTTCATTTAAATGATGGAGGTTTTCTCACCTTCAGTAAACTTCAGTCCATAGCACACAGGGTTTCTTTCCAAGCATCGCCAAAATGTTATGAGTAGATTTCAAGGATGACCAGAGGTAGCCATGAAGTATTACCATGTAAAGGTTTATTAGTTGCTCCAGTAGATATAAGTTGTAAGTCTTGTTAAGTTCATTAGATGTCCAAAAGGGAATCAGATAAGATATTGTAGAAGTCCCACCAGGAGCTAGATGGTTGTTGCTCAGCCTACACTCTTCAACTGTCATTCCTCACATACCAACAAGCACACTCACATTCCAATCACACTGTCATCAGGCATTCCAACATTCCACGCAGACATCACATTCATACTGGCTGAGCAACTAAGAAGAGGATGAATTAGGGAGAATTAAGTCAGAACATCTTTCTTATAAAGGAGACAAACACTCTTATTTAGAGAGTAGATATTTAATATTTCCACTCCTAGGTTTGACCATAATACCTTCACGAGGTGGTGCTGCTTGGAAACTATCTTTACCAAATGCCAGTAAGATTTTGTTAGAACTAATCCACCAAAGTCAACATGGAAACGTGGCAGAGGCTGGAAGCAGTTTGCTCTCTTTCCAAATATTTCTAAGTTGTAAGGCTTAGTATTGCATTTTAATACCACTCTCTATAAATGTATATTTTCATGAGTCACTTATATTTATATATATATATATAGGTCTTCTTCACTTAACTACCCATCTCAGGCATTCAAATGGAAATCAGAAGCTTCAACTCACTACATATCCTACTATCTAATCTCAACACCTTTATTGCCCTCAAGCACTTGTTCTCTGGCCCCAAAACTACCACATGGAAAAGTTTGCACATTGACACCAGATCAAAAGCCCATCATTCATATTTTCACAAAAAGCCTAAAAACTCATTTTTTAAAATTTATTTCTGATATACTATCAGTCTTTTTATCAAAAGATGGGACAGTTCCCGTGTGCCAAAGGTACCTCCTCTTGCTATGTTGTGTTCTATTCTAGTTAATAAAAAGTACTTTCTTCCTTTCACCAGAAGATCTACATACAACTATAAATAGATAGCTAAATTATAAGAAAGAATGTTGCTATCTAGAACACGTGAGAGCAGAATTAAATAGAACTGGTCTACGTGAGGTTATTCTGGGAAGTTTCTACCTCTTTGGGCATAAAAGTATGACCAAACAGATAATGCACAGGGGGCCGTATTACACAATATCACTGGTTGCGACTGGCCACCTTTGAAACAGTGAGCCAGGTGCAAACAGTGATAATGCACACCATTATAGTGTATGTGCTGCCCCCAGGGCAGCCGTGATCTCATGCTGCCCCCAGGTGAGGGCAATCATGTGAAAATACGGAGCAGTTACTCCATGTTTTCACAGTGCAGGCGGCACCCGCCTGCACTTTCAAAGGGGATTAGAGATCCTTTTGCAGACAGGTGCAGTCAGTGACTGCACCCGCCTGCCAAGGGATGTCTGAGGAGTCCACGGGACCCCCTTTACCCCATGCAGAGGGCTTCTTTCAGGAGGCGTACTGACAGTGGGCCACCTTTTAAATGGATCACTGTCAGTTCGCCTCCTGAGGGCTTATTTGACTCTGCGCCTGCATCTGTAATATGGCGCCGGCACAGAGTCAACGGAATACCCTCATTAGCATTGGACACACCCCTATGCAAATGAAGGAACACCCTCTGTTGATACCATCAGCAGTTTAGGTATGCCAGCGCTATCAGTATTATCAAAGTACCCCGGGGGCATGTAAAGCAGGGGTACCAGCTGTAAAACCGCCCATGGTGGTCTAATTTAGCTGGAAACAATCACTTTAAATAAAAGCTGTGTTGACTTTTCCATGGGGGTATCCACTTCTGGATGTATTCACTGCACTTGTCCAGTTCTGAATTTCAGCTTTTTCAGTAGTTGTCACCACATCACATTTCGCTAGTACAGCAACTTAGTTGCAGCTTTCGGCTGCCGGATCAGTGGTAGCATGGGTATAACATAGGCCTCAGCAACGAAGAGGGGGTGAAACAATCCAGAGAGCCGCCAATCAATCAATCAATCAATCAATAATATAGTACTTGTGTAGCGCAGCTTGTCACCTGTGAGGGTATCCTGCCTCCAGCTTTAGTCAAAAGTGAGGTCTAAAGCTTCTTCTTGAAGACCGTTAGCAAAGGAGATACATTTTATTTTATTTATTTAAACATTTTTATATAGCGCTGGCTAGACCCAAAGGTTTCAGAAAGGTTTATATAAGGTCAACAATGAAAATAATTACACTTTACATAAAAAAATGCAACACCTTAAATGGAGAGAAGGAGAGACAAGTAGAGAGGAAGGGGGGAGTGAGAGGGGAGAGGGTAAGAGGGTAGATGGAATGAGAGTCAAGGGGAAAGTCAGCCCAAAGACCGAGTGGGTAGGTGACAGCCGTGGAGGTAATCAACAGCCAGTTTATCCTATAGCTCTCAATGTAGCTCCAACGGGCATCGGTCAGACAGATAGATAGAGAGGAGATAAGGAAGAGGCCGAATTGCAGAAATAGGATGAGGGGAGTGTGCGAGATAGGGAGATGGGGAGAAACTGTGCCCAAGGTCCGGCTGGGTAGGTGACGGTCAGGGGCTGAACCAAGGCCAGTCTCCTAAATAGCTGAACAGAGCAGCTCCACCGCGTGTCGGACAAGATGCTCGGACTCCGCTGTCAGGATAGAGATCAAGTGAACTCAGGGATTGTCAGATTAGTGCGAGAGGGGGAAGCCACAAGGCGGGGCTTGATCCAAAAGAAAGAGACAAGTAGAGAGGAAAGAGGGGGAGTGAGAAGCAAGAGCGCAAGGGGGAAGACGGAATGAGAGTCAAATGGAAAGTCAGCCCAAAGACCGAGTGGGTAGGTGACGGCCGAGGAAGTAATCCACTGCCAGTCTCCCCTATAGCTCTTAAGGTAGCTCCATCGGGCATTGGTCAGAAAGATAGATAGAGAGGAGATAAGGAAGAGGCAGAATGGCAGAAATACGATGATGGGGGGTGTGCGAGACAAGGAGACGGGGAGAAACTGTGCCCAAGGTCCGTCTGGGCAGGTGACGGTCATGGGATGAACCAAGGCCAGTCTCCTCAATAGCTGAACAGAGCAGTTTTACCGGGCGTCGGACAAGATGCTCTGACTCCGCTGTCGAATAGAGATCATGTGAACTCAGGGATTGTCAGATTAGTGCAAGGGGGGAGCCACAAAGGGGATAGCCATGATCCAAAAGAAAGAGACAAGAAGAGAGGAAAGAGGGTGAGTGAGAGGGAAGAGGGCAAGGGGGAAGACGGAATGAGAGTCAAAGGAAATGTCAGCCCAAAGACCGAGTGGGTAGGTGACTGCTGAGGCGGTAATCCACAGCCAGTCTCTCCTATTACTTTTAAGCTAGCTCTATCTGGCATCCCCATGGTACGCTCCCCGGTGCGCGTACCGGGCACTCCCCCCGCGAAAATCAAAAATTTTTTATGGCCCCCACATCAAACTTGAGGAGGTCTGGGGGGGTCTATCCTGCCCCAATGTTGGTCATTTCCCCCTTTGTTTTTCCCACCTCTTGTGTCTCGATCCTACCGAGACACAAGATGGCGGCCGCTCCGGACTGTTTCGAATGTTTACAGACACCGAGAGCCAATCAGCTTTCCATGAGCACCTCGCATGGCGAGCCCGGTGCGCTCCCCGGTGCGCGTACCGGGGCGCTGCCATAGATATATATATATATTTTTTTTTAACATAAACATAAATTACTCAAAATCCACTGGAGCACATATCTTGAGCCCTAGCAGAGGCACATCGGGCTACCAGTCCCTACAATTTTGCCAAGTTTGGTGGACATCCATTCAGCCGTTCGGGCTAAAAGTGAGGTCGACCGCCCTATGGAAATTAACATGGGGAAAACACGTTTTGGGACCCCCCTTTTATCTTGGCCCCCGCTTGACGAATCCCCCCAAACTTTAAAGGAAGGACCAGAGCTCCACGAGGCAAATTTGTGGAAATTTTCAGACAGATTCGTCAACCGGCGCCAAAGTTAATCACAATAGAATTTTGAGATTTTGCATTTAAAAAAATCCTAACTATAACTACCTACTGGTGACCACCAGTAGGTAATATATATGTGTGTATATATATATATATATATATATATATATATATATATATATATATATATATATATATATATATATATATGTATATATTCTATGAAAAAACCAAAGGATAAAGTAACGTTATAGTTAGGTGAAATGCTCAACGACAATGTAACATTTTAAACTCCAGAAACCACAGAAATTTACCAGTGATAGCTATCTCAAGTAGCTATAACTGGTGTCCTAAGGTAACTGTCATTTTTGCACCTGCCATCACAGTTTTCTCATCGATGATTTATTTGCAATGGTTGCAGTGATATTAATAATTATGTCATAGAAGATGTCATGTGATTTTCTCTGGTTTTTAGAGTTCAAACATTACGTTATTACTCAACATTTCACCTAACTATAATTATACTTTAACCTTTGTATTTTTCAGTGAATTTCTATGCTTTTCTATGCAAAGTGGTATTTTATTACCATATATAAATCTGCCACACACGGCCTTTGGCTGTGCACGGCGAGGGGTTGGATGCAGGGCCTGGCTCTCAGGCAGACCCTGTGGCCAACCCTGCCTCATGCAGCCAACCCCATGCTGTGCAGGGCCTTTGTTCCTTGCAAGGCAGGGGGTTGGCTACAGGTCCTGGCCTGCTGCCTGGGCCTTGAGCCAATCCACTGTAGCCAGCCAACCCCATGTTGCTCAAGGCCCTGCACATTGTGGGGTTGACAGCCTTTCAGGGGGTTAACCCCATGTCCTGGCTGCAGCTCCGCACGGATGGAGTCCCTGGGGCCATTTTAAATGCTTGGGGACAGAGGGCCACGTGTCCCCCTCCTTTATAGAATACTTAAGGGTCCAGGACATCGGTTTCCTGGAGCCTAAAATGGACTGGGGCGGGAGGCTATGATGCCGCTCCCCTTCCATAAAACTTCTTGTCATGGGGCGTGTGGTCCCCAGGGCCTAAAACAACCTGCAGAGGGCGAAACTTGTGCCCCCTCAAAAAATAAACATCTCCACCCTGGTTCTGGCCCACCCGGGGCTTTAAAAAAATGCCTGGAACCATCACTTCTTTTTTTTTATTTGCCACAGATTCTCTGTGAAATTGTGGCAAAATAAAAAAACAAAATTGGACCCCAGGCCTAAGAGGCCAGGGTATTTCTGTCTTTTTTAAAAACATTTTTAGGTCTCTTCCACCACTTCCTGGTTGAGATGGGTGCAACCAATCAGATCTCAGTTTGAGATCAAATAGCTCCACGGATCCTCGGAGGCGTGATGTGTACAATTTTTTTAAGCTTCATTTTTCCAAAACCATTGAACAGATTTGCACAAAAATAGAATAAATCCTCTTTTTCTGGACCAAGATCTAGCTTTTGGCTAATTTCGTGTAAATCCATTCAGCAGTTTGGGATGTAGTGGTGGAAAAGGTTTTTATGGAAAAATGAATGGGAAAAATGCATTTTGGAACCCTCCTTTTACTCAGACCCTGCTCAACTGGTCTCCCTTTCCATGGGTAAACTGGTCAAAAAGTAACACTTTTTCGGAATGTTTTGTGAAGATTCGTCAAAAAGGGCCAAAGTTATTATCCAACCACAAAAAAGGCATGATATCCCAGTGCTTAACTCAGTACACTATTTAGCGAAACATGAGAAAGAGATATGTTGACATCCCAGCTATTGCTACCTACTTCACTCCTAGTTTTTTGGGCAATTCCAAGAATTGGACATGGAAGGCTCACTCACGTATTGTAACATGCTTCATCATTTGCCACCTTGCCCACCCTAGTAAGTTGGTTCTATCAGGGTAGACTCGACCTCAGGCTGGGGCTTACCTGAGGGAGTTCTTAGATATTACTTATCCTATCTGGATAATACCATGATCCAGCTAACTAGTTGGAAACACCTCAGGATAGACCACAAAATTGTCCTTTATTCAGGTGGCATCCTAGGTATATTAAGAAGTTACTAAAGGAGTAACCACAGGAGGCACATATGGGTGTATTGACCAATATGCATCTCTGCCATGGTGGATGATTACAGATTTAGGACTGGGAGTCAGTAAAAATCCACGAATCCTTATCAACTCTGGGCAATTCTGAAAAGAAAAACTGAGAAATACATGGAGGTGTGCCTTGCAATTGTCCCACTATATTGTCCTACCCGGGATATCCTGCAAAAATCATCATACATCCTAAAAAATCTAATTTTCTTTTCGTAGATGATGGCAGCAGAACTGGGCACCCAGAGAAACCTACCTTACATTTCTGAAAAAGCTAGGCTTGGTAGGAATCAATGAGAGACAATCAAGCCTGGGCACAAACATTAAACAACCACATCCCACACCCTCTCCACCCCACAGACACAGGAATTGTATTGCTTTTAGGCATAGTTATGACAGTTGCAAGGTGTGTAAACGGGTATTGTGGGTTCCACAGAAGCCACACCACCCTGGACTCACTAGAAAGGTTTAAAAAATGTCTAGGGTTTTGGTTGGTAGGGTTTTTTAGGGGGGCAGAGTCCCTGGCCCAAATACAACAGCTTCCCACATCCCAAAAACTACTTTTCAGGCTCGAAAAATAATTCTCAAAATGTACACAAGGCATTTCTGGGCATTACCCGTTCAAGTCCATGTACCCACTCACACATATGGTGTATCTGTTTTTCTCACACAAATTTAAGGACTTTAGCCAAAGACTAATGTTTGCAGGAGGCCATTCTGGGTATGAAAAAGCAGTCAGATTCACACCTGCCAGACCACTGTCTCCCATATCACCAGAATAATTGAAAAAATCTTAATGATTCCATGTTGCATTTTGGGAGCTTTCTTGCCTTGGTTGATAGACACACCCACACAAGTGTGGGTGGCACTGGGTGGTAGGACTTTTGTCCATCACAAAGGAATTCAGGATTTTCCTTCAAAGAAACTTGAGTAAAATGTGTGATGTATTCATCCCATGTTTAGATGGGATTGTGGGTAAGAAAAGGGGGTTGGCTCCAGACATGTCACATCACTCTGGACTAGCTTTGTTGCCTAGTTTACCAAAATGTCTAGGGTTGATAGATTTTCCATGGCGTTGACCAACCATGGGCCCAAAAAGTGCAGCTACCCACCTCTCTTGACACTTCGACATTGCATTTTGTAGTCGATCCACTCATAAGTGATACATTGATCCATACAAGTAGGCTACAGTTTTTATTGGGAGAAGTGTCAAGAAAAACATTTTTGATTTCAGTAAAAGTTTATTTTTTCGGGGTACGCTGGACAGGAAAAAAAGATGGACTGAAAAAGGCTACACCAGCTGCAACTCCCCTGGATGCATAGTTTCCAAAATTATCTGAGGTTAGTCGGTAATTTGGGTGCTAGTCCAGTCTTAGCCAATATACCTCAGCTACCCACATGCCAGGAATT
Organism: Lissotriton vulgaris; assembly: GCF_964263255.1. Taxonomy (NCBI): domain Eukaryota; kingdom Metazoa; phylum Chordata; class Amphibia; order Caudata; family Salamandridae; genus Lissotriton; species Lissotriton vulgaris. The sequence goes on from NC_141691.1 coordinate 1,368,634,036, forward strand.
GATGCAATTTAAATAAAATATTTTGACTTTCCATGGTGTATTTTTGAGTGTTTTCTGTCCATACATAAAGCCCACTCACAGAAGAGGCACACTGTTTATCAGGATAGGTGTTGGAGCACAGAATGGTAGGGACATTTCTTGCCAGCTAAAACATTTCTCTACATTTTGGTTTTGAAATGTAAGTCTTTGTGTAAAATTTAGCATTTTTTTACGAAGCACCCTTAGAATTACCTGATGTGATGGGCAATATTAAATTTAGAGTGGTACAAATAACCCCTATTTCAAAACTCAGTTTATTTAGCACAATTCAAAAGTGCATAGCTTTCCTTATTACCCATTTCCCACAATTAGATTTCACATCATAAATTGATGTGAGGTTGAAACAATAAAAAGAGCATTCCAAGCCACAGTTTGTTTAATGGCCCTCTGTATTGTATGTTTTTGTTAAAAGACAGACACTGTATAGCTCTGCGACCTAAATATTCTGACTTACATAGCATTATATTTATTACATTTGTTGGTCGGACTTCAGTTAAAAAATTGCAGATTAAAACATTGTCACTTCATTCACTATGTTTTTACTTATTGTCAATATTTTTTCTAATTCAATTATTAATGTCTTTGGGAAAACCAAGATAAATCTACACAAATGCTGAATTGAGAATTATGTCTACTATTCAGAATTATATAGCTTTTTGGATTCAAAGTTGTGTTTTAAACCTCTGTCCCACACAAACTACATGCAGATTGAAACCACTGAAATAGAAAAGTTTGAGCAATATTTAAAAAATTGGAAAACCTGTGGTGAAAAAAAATATTTTTTGCAACTCTACCTGTTCCCAGAAGCTGGGAAGAAAGTGACCTTGTCACAGACATTTGAGGTGTCATTTGCAGGGTTAGGCACAGACATTTTTAGAGGGCTCTATTTCAGATTTTCGAAAATAATTACACACTTTCCCAGGATCTCTCCAGGAAATCCACAAACCTCAAGAACTGTTACAAGGGCCTAAATGGAAAAAATGACAAACCCGGTCTGGATATCTTTTGTGGAAAAATGATATGAAGTCATAAGCGCGAAGTATCACAAATATAAGACAAATGTTTCAATCTGGGTAGAAGGTGACAGAGAAATCCTCAGTACTGAAAAATTACATTTTGGCTGTGCTACAGCAGGCACAGGGAGCAACATCAAACCAACATCATAACAACCCTGAACATATACCACTAAACTTTGATAATATATTCAATTTTCCAATTTCTGGCACATGTACTTGAAACTATGTTGGCCCGCTTCGGGATTCAGGTATTATGGCGTGATAACTTTTGCATGCACACATTGCAATCAAAGAAATTTCTGTTTACATTTCTGAACATAGTTCCAAGGGGCTAATATTTGGGGCTTATTATATTTGGTGCTCCTGATCTGTATTCGGGGCATATTACCAAGCAATAGCGATAATTATCGCTATTGCTTGGTTAGAGACAAAAACTTACAGCTGAGCTGCGGCGATTTTTATCGCAAATGCGATAAAAATCGGCCGCAATGCATGAATATCGCTGAAAAATCAGCGATATTCATGCATTACCGAGCTAATGCTCTTAGCCATGTTATCCACCTCCCATTGGATAACATGGCTAAGAACTGCTCAGGGCAGGTGTTAGCTTTCGGAGATATTTGCGCTTTGCGCGAATATCTCCATAAGTTGGTAATAGGAGATAGCGATGTTAGCGACTGTTTCCAGTCTCTAACATCTTGGCACGCCCACTTTGCATGTCATTAGTGATAAATATCACTGACATGCAAAGTGGGGCCAAAGATGGTCGCTATCTCCTACTAGCTGTCGCTAACTGGTGTTAGCGACAGCTAGGTAATAGGGAGATAATTTTATCTCTGCTTTCTTGGCTTTTAAAGCCAAAAAAGCGGAGATAAACCCCCTTGATAATATGCCCCTGTATTCGTTCACAATTCTCTTGCAGCTGAGGAGATGGTGATTGCTTTATATTCGATTGGATAGGAACTGTTCCTTGTTGATTAAAAACAAGCGGAAATACTGGAGAGTGTTGTACAGAAGACACAAGATTGACCCTTAAGTGTGATGTAGTCCCTCCTCTCTTTCATCTGGACGTCTCCTTCAAGAGAGAATGAGTAACGAGAAAAGATGGTGTGGGGAAGAGCTCGTGAGTGAGACTCACATCTACTTTACCCGCTCTTTGTTTCTTTTTACAGTGTTGACTGTGTAAGAGTTGTGGACTTCTGTGCCCTACTCCCCGTGGATCCTTCACAGCACATATTTCCACTTCACTAAGAAAAAGAACGGGCTTCCCGGACCCTTAAATGTAAATAGTCCCTCTTTCAGAGACGAATTTAAAAGAAACAGACATCTATTCCCAGAATGCAGCTCCCCATCCCTACATTAGCAATTGTAAAGTCGACGAGTCTTTGAAACTTTCCACTTCTGAGCATGGGAAGCTGGAAGGGTTCAGCCGAGCACACTGTCTACAGTCTCATTCCTCCAGGGTTACTCACTGTTCGGATTTTTGTTATTTGTTGTTTCTTTGGCTACTGCAGAGGCTGCCAGTCAAAATAGAACTGCATCCATCACTCACAGCTGCGTCCTTAATACAAACATTAAATAAAGAATATTCTGTTATGGTACTAAGAAAAATAGACAAGAATTTGTGCTGGTGAAAATACTTCTTGGAAATGATTGACTGTTCACAGCTCACACCAAAATTGGCAAACACCTAAAGGCTACCTTTGTGCTGTGGGCATGGGTTTAGGTTGCGAAGGGTGTTCCATATTTTAAGATCACTGGCCAAAATACAACAGCACTTCATTGGTGAGAAAAATGGTGCAAATTAACATTTGCACCACTCTTTGATGGTTTTGAATTGGGAAATGAGGACATCAGATTTTACTCCCGGTCATACTTTGCAAGCATGTTTTATCAGAGCGAAATATAGAAAATGTATACAATTCATTGTTTATTTTAGGAATCTGTTTTGGTATGATGAGGCCTGACCCATAAATACCGTTCGCTAAAAACTGAAGCAAACTGATTTTGCATCAGTTAAGAGGTTTTTGTAATAAGAAATGCAGAAAACTCTTTTTGTTCCTTTTGTGTTATTTATTTAAATGATGGAAAAATGTGTTTATTATTATGGTCAATATGAAAACCAAGCAATATTCAATTAAATTAAATGTTTACCCTTGAGTAAAAACCTTCAAGCAACTTGTGTTTCTTACACTCTTAGTAGCACAATCAGAAAAACTATGCAAAAGGCAATACCCCAGTTACGAGTCAGGCGGGGTGATATTCCTGGGTGAAATAATGTTCATTACGATTACAAATAGCCTGGTGTTCTCATGTCAAAATTTCTAAGGTGTGGGGACATAAGGTCTGATTTTATGGAAGGAATATTCCAGCCAGTAAAGTCAAAAGATGATTGGACTACAAAAGCAGTCCGACCACTCGACCCTATCCCATGGTAATGGGGGGAGGGATACCAGCCAACAATTGTAATGCTGCCAACAGTATTCCAAGACCTAAATCGGGCTTCACACAAAAATGGGGCCTAAATTCCAATTTGAAGCAAAGTGGTCAAGGCATGTGTAAAAAAGGACTTCAATTTGAACTAAAGCCTTCACTGGAACTACTGTTTGTCAGGCACAAACTATCCGTTTTACTGTTAGCTGTAATCAAAAGGAACTTCGAATGCATTTTTATTAGGGTTCTAATTCCGATTTATTTCCCATTTCAGTATGTCCTTCAAATTTAAACATGGCCGATTCGGTAGGTGCCTTTCTTGCGCAGGGTACTTTTCGTGAGAGATTACTGAGCACGTTTTTCATATTGCGCATTTATCACATTGCAGGTGTCAAATCCTAAAAGATTGCATGCATGTGTGTGTCAAACAGCTAAAGAAGACCTGGCGGCAGGATACGAGCCACTTACTGCAGAATAAAAACAAGAATTATCTATCTCTTTGTTTATTTAGAACAAATTGGGCGAGCTGGCTGACTGGAATTGTCAATGAACGAATGAATAACGACGGCACTTGCTCTCCCTTTGGAGCAGTGTTGTACAGCAAGGGCCCGTATATCTGAGAATATAATCTAAATTACTGAAGTGTGACCAGCACATTTTAGTGAGTCTTGCTTCTGTGTGTTTGCTTATCGGGAATCGGTGTTAAAGCTTGATTTATAACATAATAACTAACAAGACAATGAACTGAACGTGAAAGCCCTAAAACATTCTCACTCCTGGCAACATAATCTGGTAATATACAGCAAAATTCCCCTGTGAAGAAAGTAAATTGAGATGCAGCTTAAAAAGCATCAATGTTCCTATCTGTCTGTGTGCTCACAGCATTAGGCACTGGACCTACTGAAGAAAGACAATATTAACGTCATAAAGACAAGGTTGAGGGTTTCGGATAAAGTGCAATCATAGTAGTAATTTATCGCTGCAATATTTTTGCAGCCTGGACATTAACCTACTTGCAATAAGTGAGTAAGAATGGCTAGCACATAGATGTCTTTATTTTGGTTGTCGAGACCATTTCCCAGAAAAAGCAGTAAAATGAAAATCTGTTCGTATGGGGAGTGATTCACAACATTTACCTTTTTTGGGAAGCTGCACTACTGGACTACTTGTTTATGTACTCTCACATGCTTTTGTAAATTGGCTTGAAAAAGCTCAAATTACTAGTAATAAAAGGGCAAAGCGGACACAATCTTACTATTTGTATATAAGTCTTCGCTCAGGGCCTGATCACAAAGGCCTCTGCACAGTGGCGTAATAAAGGCCCCGGTGGTGCGGGTTAGCCCCCAAGCTCCAGGGGGCCCCCTCGGCATAGCAACCCGGCCTGAGGATCCCTGAGTGAGTCCAGAGGGGGGCCGCTGCATGTACTTTGCAGGGGGTCCCCCCTCAAGTTCCGTTACGCCACTTCCACCGCAATAGTGCCGGAGGCCACGTAGTCATGACAGGGTTCCGCTCTTGTGGCAGGACCTCCATACTGTATTTACCTATTGCGTAGTCCCACCATGAGGTCAGCCCCCCCGGCACGAGTGCGCCCCACACCATGACTGTGGAACCTCCACCACTAGTGTAGGGGCCCTTGGTGAATCAGCCCTACAATATTATATTTTTTACAGTTTTTATGTTTTGGGGTCAATTCACATAGGCACATAAGAGTAAGAAAAAGAGTACTACAAGTGTACTATGTTACATACTTCAGCATGCATTTGTGGATAGGCCCCACAGTGTCTGCAAACCAGTTCACAGTGCACATTGAAAAGATCTTTCTTTTTATTAGGGGTACAGTTGAAGTCATAGAATTCAACAAAGAGGAATGCCAAAAAGAGTTATTGCAAAATCAAATAAACACAGCTGGTACTTCATTTTGAGTTGAGCGGGAGTGGAAAATTCTGTGATTTGTATGGAATCTGCTAAATGAAGAGGAGAATGGTGATTCTCCAAGAGAAGTGTAATTAGAATCAAGATTTCATTAAAGATACGGAGGCTAACATTATGCATTATATCTTTTAATGCTACTACTGCAGCACCTTTAAAGAACATTCTAACAATTACAAACACTAGAACCAGAAGACACTAGTCCATAAATATCCATGAAACCGAACATTCTTCCTCTTTTAATCCTGCAAACAACTTCTCTCCTTTCCACGCAAGACTTTATCTGCCTCAAATCTCTTCCAAACGTCCTCCTCGTCTCTACTCTTAAAAACAAAAATAATCATCCCATGAATCTTTAATTTGCAGTCTTCACATACAACTTGACAATTACAAAAAACAAGAAGATGTATTACTCAATAAATAATAGATAAAACTACAATTATTAATGCTTTTACATTAGCCAACCCTCCTTTTCCCCCTTTTTTTATTTATCCTCAATGGGTGTTGGAGGGTGGGATAATGTTAACCTTTGGGTCTTTAATGAAATTTTGATTCTCATTACACTTCATTTGGAGAATTGCCATTTCATTTCCGGACCAGAGGCTACCATTATGCATGTTGAAATCCCTTCAATACAATATTTGATACATGCTTGATTGGTCTGAAATAATGTTTTGCAAAAACATCCACATTAGACAAGTCAGCCGCTTTTGAAATTTCTTCCAGTCGACCACCAGACAAATATAACTTACTTGCCATGGCCCCTCGTAATGAATGAGACTTGTATTTGTTCACATTAATAATACTTTCCTTCATAACATCTTAACCCACATAGCAATAGTTGCTGTACTTAGTGCACCATACTGTTTCATGTATGATATCAGTAATTGATCTTCTCCATGCTTTCTGAACTCCATAACTCTACTCTCATATTCTCATATTATCTGATACATTCCACTACACACAACGACTTTTCTTCAGGGCACCTTGGATAAAAAATGGACTCTAACAATATCTTAAGCCTTTTCCTAATGTCAAAAAACACTTCATCTGGGCTTGATGATTTATTACTTACCTCCAATGCTTTCACATCTGACACTCGTCTGCATGAAACCAAACACAACAAAGTTGCTAACTTTTCAGAAAGTCTTTTTAAATCCAAATATCTATTTGCAGGCCAACTCAAAAACAAATTCAGCACTGCATTTACATCCCACAACACACTGTAATGTGCTTTAGGGGGTCTTCTCAACCTCATACTCATTAGAACCCTGCAAACCATCACATCTCTGCCTACCATCCTGTCATTGACATGCACATGTCCTTCCGATATTGCTGACTTGTTACAATTAATTGTACAATATCCTAAATCTTCTTCAAATTTCTCCACCAAAAATGTATCACCTGAACTATAGAAGCCTCCACGGGATCCACACTCAGTTCCATGCACCAACTAGTGTTATATGGTTACTGCGTTTCTATATATTGTGTTAAGTTAGCATGAGTTTATTAAATGTTTAAACAACATATTTTCCTTCGGGTTCAGTTTGCACACGACACCTAATTGTTATTGCAACTTTCAACCTAGACGAAAGATGTGATTTATTTAAGAATAATATGTTATTGCTCTGATATCAGTCGTGCTTGGTACAACTGTCTGCACACTGAGAACTGCACCCTCTAAGAATAACCTAACACAAGGTTGCTGAAAGCCTGATCCTCGCACCACATTAGACATAACACAAATAATGTTGCTGCCAACATTGGGCTCTACGCGGGTTTAAGATAGAGTTACAGAGAATGAATCAACACACTTGATGCTTCGCATGCAGAGAGCCGGTAGCTGTTGATGTGATCTGCTCCTACTGACCATTAGAGGTATGGGCCCGCCCTGCTAAAAACCCAAATGAGACCTTCTTAGATATAATATAGTATGCTAAATAGGGTGCGCGAAATAATAGGTGATACAAACTTTATATAGATTTTGCATTATAATATGCTATCACCGTTCGCTTACTATGGACTAGTGACTATGCTGCTAACTCTGATTTTTATAATATGTATGTTGATATTATATAAGATACTGCGTTTGAGAACCTTGCATTGAAAAATAAATATTTCAAACTTGCACGTGTGTTCTTTGACTCCCAGTTTTGTTTGAAATGATTATATAGCGAAAGAGTGTTCATGTGTTCCACGATACCTGAGGTACCCTAAGTTCATGTTCTGGATTGTCTAAGTCATTGGGAAGTTATTAGTACCAATGAGACACTGTAGCTAGCTTGGTAAGGGGATTTCTGATACTAAGGTGAGTTTTGGGTCACCCTAACTCACCCAGGTTCTAGATCTCTGTGCATAGTTCTGTGGGAGAACGGAAACCCTGCTACATGGCGCCCATACGTTGTTGGCCTGACACTCGAGTAGTATATCATTCAAACCTTAACACCTCCATTCCCATTTCCGGAAAACGGTGGTGTCGGACAACCTACCTATTTTTGACATAGGTCTTTTTCAAGCTTGAATTTATCTAAAACGTTTTTTTTTTAATTACTACCCAGTTGTGCTACAAAGTATTCTTTGTTTTTTCGAGTTCCTGTGCTACCATGGCACAAGCCGTGGACATCCCGCAGCATAGTCGCATTGCGGTGCGTGACCATTTGCGGGCTTTTAATGTCCCTGTGGAAGGCTTGGCTGTGGTTATGGTGGTGAGTGCGGAACATGCTTACCCGTACGGACTGTTTTATTCGTGGGTGACATTTCCGGCGGTGGACGCTAATTCTGGAGTGTTCCATTCATACACTGCTTCAGCTGTACCGGCTGCGTATGCTCCGTACAGGGCACTGGAGGTTCCTATTGATGCTTGGCAGCATGGAGTTTGGTTTGGTGGCGCCCTACCACACGCTTTAACCGCTCCGAGGTTAGGTCCTTTGTCCATTCCGGGCACAAATTGGCCCGCTTTGGCTGGATTCACTCCTCACCCTAATCGCGCCACTTGTAACGTGGCTGATCTGCGGCGGCTTCATGAAGTCGCAGTGGCAGTGATTAGAGCGCTTGTTCATTACACAAGCCGTAATGTTCAGGACGCGGCCCCTAGGGGTGTGCAGCTTCGAGCAGAACAGGCTGGTTTGAAAATCAATCCTGTCATGGTGAATTCCGTGATGGGCAAGAAGCCCCAGGACAAGGATGATTTTCCTTTCTGGCTTGCGGGGAAATTCGGCCAGCTGGAAGCTGTGTTTCCTAATACGAATCCTGGTGACAAACACCGGATTCTTACGCTAAGTTTACCGAAAGATTTGGCCCCTGAACTTGTTGACTGTGAGACCTGGGGTAAGGCTTTTGCAGCGGTCTATTCGAGGTGCTATGGTCCTTAAACGTGTTCAAGACGACCATGGACCGGAGTCGGCGGTTGAATTGGGTATGCGCCTGTGTGGCACCTTTGATGTAGTTTGCGATCTGATCCTTGCAAATGTCAAGGGGGATGCAGTGAACTTTCAGGGTGCTAACGCTTCAGCGTTAATTCCCGAGGCCGAGAAACCCCGTCAGTTGGCAAGGATAATTGTGGCGGCTTATAAAACGGTTGGCCGCAATGCAAAGGGTCTTAAGGCTTTTCCTGATAAAGAGAAAAAGCAGCCCCAGGGTCAGTCTTCGGAAACTAGTGGACAACCTAAGTCCAAGAAACAGAATTGGCCTAAAAAGCAGAATCAGGGTAAGCAACAACAACAACAAACACAGGTTTCTGCTCCTGCGTCTCCGTTGCCTGCGCAGTCGGATCGTGTTTATGATTTGCGCGACTGCGCGATGATTAAATCACCTGAAAGGTTTCAGGCTTCTGACCAACGCTCTCCTCGTTCCTTTCAGGACTCATCGGCTCCGTCAACCGGTGGTGGAGGGGGCGGCAGGGGCCGGGGTGGCCAGCAAGGACGTGGTCAGCCCCGCCCGCGTAACGGTGGAGAGCAGCAGGAAGGCGCTACGCCCAAAAGACCACAGTTTGCCACGAAGAAAATCGCCGCCCTGACAGCGCATCGATATGCCCCAGATAGTGAGAACGCGGCTTCGGAATCTGACGTGGGCTCTGACCTTGCTGGACAGCGCGGCAGAGATTACCATAGTGAGAGAGGCCCTCCGTCCACTGTTGAAGGTGACAGCGACTGACACTTAAGTTGTAATTGAAACTGCTGATACGCATGTTGCTCCCCCTGAACGTCTTTTTGAAATTGTCCTGTTAATCGAAGGTGACATGCAGCGAACTGTAAATGGGGTATTTTGGGAAAATCTTTCGTCTACGTATGACATTTTGCTTTCGGAGGCTGACTGGCCCCCACCTTTTGTTCTCGCAGCTCCGCGAGGGGAGGAGGTGATCCTCCCCAGTTTCGCGCACACTGTATCGAGAGTGGAGGTGCTGCATTTTGCAGAAGAGTGGGCTCTGGCGCTTGCGCCGGCTGTGTACCGCAATCAGTGTGGCTGGGATAAATTGTCTCCAAGCCATGAGATTCCGTTACGGTCTCAGCCGCAGCCTCAACCTCAATATCCCATACAGCGTGAAGCCAAAGCTTCAGTCGCAGCTATCCTTGAACAATTGGAATATCAAGGTGTAATTGAAACGTGTGTGTCACCGATGAATAACCCCCTTTTTACTGTAAACAAGCCGGACGGCTCATATCGTTTGGTTTTGAAATATAGGCATTTAAACTTGCATTGCCGTAACTGCGCAGTACAGAATACTCATGGCTCTGCTTTAGTGAATAGTCTTGAGCGTAAACGGTTCAAAACCACGCTTGACATTTCCAATGGTTTTTATGCCCATAGATTAGACAGTCTAAGTTCCCAATGGACCAGCTTCACATGCGGGGGGGTGCAAAAAATGTTTCGGCGTCTCCCAATGGGCTATAAGAATAGTCCTGGAGTATTCTCCGCCCGCATAGTCTCTCTTTTGGAGGGCTTCGACCTAGTTGCTTGTTCGTATGTGGATGACATTTATCTCACAGACGACGATCTTTGGGAGCATCTGTGTCGAGTAAATAGAATAATTTGTAACTTTGCAGACATTGGTTACAAGTTTAACTTTGCAAAGTCGCACATTGCAGAGTACACAGTGTTGTTTCTCGGCTACGAGCTTAACAACAAGGGAAAGGGGTTGGCACCTCACTTCCTGGAGAAATGCGCATTGTTGCGCTCTCCGACAACACTGAAAAAATTACAATCTTTGCTGGGTTTTTTGAATTTCGGGAGGACTTACATTCCGGAATATGCCCAGCGTATCAAGCCTTTGTATGCTTTGATACAACCATCTTTTTCCAAATCATGCTGGCTGCCTGAGCATTCAGCCATTCTGCAGTCTTTGCAGGCTGATTTGCTCGCTTCTGAATATTTACAGACTCGTGATAACCAGACCAACCTGGTGATAAGAATTATCCCTGGGGCGGTGGGTTTCACGTACCTGACTTTTAATGAAGGAGATACAGTACCTATTGCTTACAAGTCACACTTGTACACTTCGGCTGAATTGCGTTTTTCCACTGTGGAGAAAGTTTTAACGGCTGTGCAGATGGCAATTCTTAAGGAACGTGCCCTGTCACAAGGAAAACGCATGTTGGTTGTTGCCCTGTGTCCTGCCTTGTAGGCAGTTACCAAAGCAATTGTACCTAATTCTAAAGCTTTGCACCCTAGGTGGATTCAGTGGGCTGCATCCTTGACATCCCAGGATGTGACGTTTATTTTTGACGCCACTTTACGGTCGCAGGAGTACTTAAAGTATGAATTTGTTCATCCTGCTCCTTTAGCAATGCGGCCGTTGGAGGATTTCCATTGCATCATTTACACTGATGGTTCGGCGCAGGTTGCCCATGGCTCTAAACATGCCTACGTTTCCGCTTGCGCCATTGTGGTCGGTGCCATGGTGAACGATGAGTTCAAGTCCAGTGTTGTGCTACGCAGACGCTTGGGGACTGCACAGCACAATTGGCAGAGCTTCGTGCTCTGATGCTTGCATTGGAGTACGCAGATCCTAGTGTGACGACTTTGATCGTAAGTGACTCTTACTACTGTGTCCAGTCTTACAATGAAAACTTGTTCTTTTGGATTCAGAATGAATTTCGTGATTCCAAAGGTAGCACAATAAAACATAAAATGATCTGTGTCCGAGTGGCGGAACTTAAAGAGAAGTTGCCACTCGTGTTTGTGATTCATACTCTCGGCCATCAGCGCGTGGGGGTCCACGCTGTTGGTAATTCGCTTGCTGATGAAGCAGCGAAGTCAGCGGTATCGAAATACTTAGTTGCAGCAGTCACGAGGTCCAAAAGCAAAATAGATGATGACATCTTGGCAGCTGTTGCTGCGACCGAGAAGGGAGGTAAATATCCTGTGGGGTTCCCTTCTAAATACACATACCACTTAAGTCCCGATAAGGTTCCTTATGTGAAAATTCCTGATGTTGGTGAACGTCTGGTTCCCAACTCGGATCGCAGGGCTGCTTTGGTTACAGCGGCGCATGAAGGTGTGGCGTCTGCGCATGCGGGCGTCTCAGCCACTGTAACTCAGCTACAACAAAGGTTCTGGTGGCGGGGTCTGTACAAACAGACGCGCGATTATGTCCTTCAATGTGACATTTGCCAGCAGATTAAACCTTCAACTGCTGCGCGTCCACCTCAGACACAGTTGTACATCTCTAATAAACCGCTTGGATGCGTTTATTTGGATCACTGCGGTCCATTTTCTTCTGATACTGCATACAAGTACATCTTAGTAGCAGTTGATTCATGCACACGCTTTGTGTGGGTATGGCCACATCGGAGCGCTGATTCACGCACTGTCATCAAGGATTTGCGAGTCTTTATAGGGATTTTTGCCTGTGGTACCTTCCATTCAGATCAGGGTCCGGCTTTCGCCTCTAAGGCGTATAAGGATGCTATGATTTCGTTGGGGGTTCAAGTCAAGTTTTCGAGTCCGTACAGACCCGAGGGTAACAGTGTAGTGGAACGAATGAACCGTGACTTAAAGCAATCTTTGACAGCCCGAGTTATAGGCACTGGCAGAAACTGGTTAGCGCACCTCAATGGCGTGCAGCGTGCGCTTAATAATCTCCCTAGAAGGTCTCTGGGTGGACGGACCCCGTACGAAATGCTCTTTGGTATCAAGATGTACGTCCCTGACCTCGACGGTCTAGACTGCAAGGCCCAGGCCTCGGCCTTTGACGTAGACGAACATTGCTATCTTTTACAGGATCTACAAAAGACCAGAGACAGTCTAGCAAAGGAACATTTGCCCTCCACATCGGATGATGCGTTGCAGATCCCGGTAGTTGGCTGGCTACCCCAAGTTGGAGAACTGGTTTGAGAGAAGATCGATAACAAGAAAGAGTTTGGTCCCTCATATCGTGCACCGGTTTGAGTTCTTGGAGTGAAGGGCACAAGAACAGTCATTTTACCACCACTTCCAGGTCGTAAGGAAAACAGATTTGTTTCTATTGACAATGTCAAGACACACAGGGTGGCCGATTCTTCATAGCATGACACCGGCTGTTTCCTGTCCTACCATGGTGAGGCATTCTGTGCTGGCAATAACTTCAGGAGGTGTCCATCGAGATGCCTGCCATATCCAGTCCTTTATTAAATACTATTCCTGTTACTAACATTGATGAACTGAACTACACCTATCCTGCTGACTTATCTATGCCTGATTTGCAGACTCGTTTGGCCGACCAGTCCAGATTCTCTTTTGACTCTGTTTCGGAACTTTCAAAGAAACCATCAACTTTTGCGAAATATGCCACTTTATTTAAAAAACATTTTTTAATTCCCCCTTGGACATACATTTGGTTGATCCTATTTTCATTTTACCTTTTTATGTCAATTGGTTTTGTGTTTTATTTTTTCCGCCTGATCGATGGTCACTATGTTAAAGAAAGAACAGGAATTCGGTACCTTAATGGAACATTGGCCCCTCTTTCCTCTTCACATTCAGCACACAGACTGAAATGAAACTTGAATACAGTCAACATTACTGCTTGGCCTGTCCTTGATGGTATTGTGTGGGATGCGGTTAGATTTCAAATACATGGCCTCACTGAAGTGATTAATGTTCCGAATGTGCTTAGAGTAAACATGGGGGATGTGATTAAACAAAATATACGTTCTGATGATTGGGATATTCAGGCCATAGAAGCATTGTTCTCTGATTTGAAATATTATGCTGCCTATGATGCTGAGGATCTGTATTAAGATTCTATTAATTATGGTGATTTGTTTTGTTTTCAACATTATGGTAATCATTTTTTACATAAGACAAACTCCAGGAGGGTTGCTGTTAATTACACGCAGTGGGAACACTGCCCAGCTCCATTAATAGGAACCTCCAGTACATTTCTGAAAAAGTACAGTTATTTTACAGATTTTAATCAATCGAATCCTGAGTCATTTTACTTCAGAATGACACAAAAGTCCATGTCCAAAGTTAGACTTACCGATACAAAGTTGCTGTATTCGAAGTCCTTTCTAGACAAGTTGGCTGTAGATGGCTACGAGTTCTGGAAGGGAATAATTGACCTTAAATCGGTTTGGGGTACCAAAGATTGGCAGGTACAAGGCACTGAGGCTTTGCACCGTGCATGTCTCATCCCGAATCACATGTTGTTTCTAAATTCTACTATTTCCCACACAACATGCTTTGGATTGGCTACTTCTAAAAAATTAAATACACCCATTATCCCCGAATTAGAAGAATATTCAGGTTGGGGTAATTTTTCTGAATTCTCTATTAGTGAGATACAGTCTCTAATACACAATTCGTCCTTTAATGTATCCAGTTTGGATCCAAAGGGTTGGCTGTTGTGGCAAAAGAGTTCTGATTCTTGCCAACGTCGATTTCTGGGGTTGACAGAAGGGTTCACACAAGTACGACCAGACCCCCGTTTTGAAACTGATTATACTGTCACCACTTACTCTGTGGGGAAACTGTGTCAGAATTGGTTACAACATTCCACGTTAGCTGCAGTTAAACTTCATCTGTCTCAGTTAACTGAAGATGTGGATTTAAATGATTTTATAAAAGGCCCGGCTAAGGGTAGATCTAAACGGTGGATTTATGCTGTTTACAATGAAATTTGGAAAGTGTCTCAAATTGAGGCTGCTAAGCGCCTAAGGGCAATTGACCAAGCAAATTTGGAAAAAGTACTTGCAGTGGTCGATAACAGTATAAACACGCTTTCTTCCTGGATTTACACATTGAACAATATTGTTTCTTCTGTTGTTGACATTGTGCATGATGAAGTGTCCGTATTATATCATGGTCAAAATCAATTGCGTTCTGTCATGCAGTTTGCTTGGACGCTACAGACTCTGAAGGCTGGTCGAGTGCCTTGGAGTTATATGAACGTCTCATCACTATTTGCCCCATTTAATTTGACTGACAAGCAGCGCATGCTTTCCATGCGAGATGCATCATTTTCTATGTTACACATTGAAAAGTTAGAATCTTTGCCCTTTTCTGTGGCTGAGGCAGCTGCTGCTACATGGCTTATCCATGGTATTATTACCTTACCATTTGCTCTGTATAAATTTACAAATTGTATGCGATATATTGCTATAGGGCGATATGAACCACTAGGCAGTGCTTTCCTCCATGAGACATGGTCTTTACCATACACATACAGATGTCTGAAGGAGGGGAAGGAAGTGAATCTGAATGGTGAAGAATGCACACAGTCGCCTGACCGTTCACTGATATGCAGGCACATCCAATTGCATGGTTCTTGTAATCAGGACAGGCCAAATTTAGCCTGTACTTTAAAAGGCACACCGGTTCCTGCAATAGTTCCCACATTCACTTTATTGTCTAACGGTAGTTATTTGCTTTTGAATAACGAGATGTGTTGTGGGTTAATGGTCGGTATCGCCTATGTGGTTACTGTATCAGAACGTGTGGTGTGTGGCAAGAACGTGTTATATCCACCCACGCATGGGAATTCAGATGTTTCCATTTGGCCGCGAATCCCAACCTTGAGAGCGGAGTTCAACGGTTTGAGCCGAATAAGAGCCCTTTTGTCTCAGAAGGATGTGGCCCTGAGCTCGGCCCGTGAAACTTATGTCCTTCACACAGCTAACACACGCACAGAGGTGCAGGCACTTTTAAATACTGATTTGCCGTTTCATTTCTGCGAGCTGGTTCATCAAATCTTTAATGCCTCCTCCACGTCTGGACTCGCACATTTTTTAAAATTGGTTAGCAGTGGTCTCGTGACTACGTTTGAAAAAGTATTTGGTATTATCCCTGCGTTCTTTCATTCTATATTCGCAAGTTTGTTTGGCGGATTCCCTGTTTTGCTGGCTTTGGCTGCAGGCGTTTTGGTGATATTTTGCTTTATAAAACATGGATGCCCATCCTGCACAAGGAGCCGCTCAGCCCCTTCTAACACTGTTTCGCAACCGGATGCTTGATTACTATGGCACCTTACCGCTTGTGACTTTAAGCACGGCTTTTGGATTGTCGTTTCGATTTTCCTATTTCATATGTGTCCAGCCTGTGTTTCATTGCCTGAGCTGTGATTTCGACTGGGCCATTGATTTGTGTCTCTGCTTGACGACTTCTCCTGCCGTCGATTTTGATCAGCTGATAAGCCCCGTAGTTGCTCACAAGTTGGTTTGTTCTGGCGAAAGGGTTATGGCCGTGGCAGCGATGCATGGACTAATGGGTCAGTGGGACATATCCGCAGCGGCGCATGACTTTCTGGCACATAGCGTTCTCGAGAACCCACTGAGTTGTCCTCTGATGTTGCTAGAGGATTCGGTGCTGGAGGAGCACGTATGTTATTTCTCATTGCTTAATTGGATGGCTGACCTGTTTTCGGATGATGACAGTGATTTCATGTTGGAAGCTGTGGCTACCTATTTTGCATGTTCTATCCACCCATGAGTGGCTTTGGAGACTTTCATTATTATGGCACGTGACTTTTTAGTAATTCTGAATGGTGCCTTTTCTGTTACGAACATTCGACTTTTATATGGTCTAGTCCTATGATTTTATAAATGGCCTTAAGTTCTAATTTTTTATATTTTTGTGTGGCCACTATAGGCATTCATACATATTTTGTATTATTAATTCTTATATACATTTACATACATTTAGCTTGGCTCAATATTGTTGAACTCTGCTTTCATGTTTTGCCTTTCTTATAGTATTGGATTGTTTATTTTTTCCTTTTTAACCGTCCTCGGATCATTGGGGGGGTGTCATATGGTTACTGCGTTTCTATATATTGTGTTAAGTTAGCATGAGTTTATTAAATGTGTAAACGACATATTTTCCTTTGGGTTCAGTTTGCACACGACACCTAATTGTTATTCTAACTTTCAACCTAGACAAAAGATGTGATTTATTTGAGAATAATATGTTATTGCTCTGATATCAGTTGTGCTTGGTACAACTGTCTGCACACTGAGAACTGCACCCTCTAAGAATAACCTAACACAAGGTTGCTGAAAGCCTGATCCTCGCACCACAGTAGACATAACACAAATAATGTTGCTGCCAACATTGGGCTCTACGCGGGTTTAAGATAGAGTTACAGAGAATGAATCAACACACTTGATGCTTCGCATGCAGAGAGCTGGTAGCTGTTGATGTGATTTGCTCCTACTGACCATTAGAGGTATGGGCCCGCCCTGCTAAAAACTCAAATGAGACCTTCTTAGATATAATATAGTATGCTAAATAGGGTGCGCGAAATAATAGGTGATACAAACTTTATATAGATTTTGCATTATAATATGCTATCACCGTTCGCTTACTATGGACTAGTGACTATGCTGCTAACTCTGATTTTTATAATATGTATGTTGATATTATATAAGATACTGCGTTTGAGAACCTTGCATTGAAAAATAAATATTTCAAACTTGCACGTGTGTTCTTTGACTCCCAGTTTTGTTTGAAATGATTATATAGCGAAAGAGTGTTCATGTGTTCCACGATACCTGAGGTACCCTAAGTTCATGTTCTGGATTGTCTAAGTCATTGCGAAGTTATTAGTACCAATGAGACACTGTAGCTAGCTTGGTAAGGGGATTTCTGATACTAAGGTGAGTTTTGGGTCACCCTAACTCACCCAGGTTCTAGATCTCTGTGCACAGTTCTGTGGGAGAACGGAAACCCTGCTACACTAGACCATATTCTCAAAACTCCTTTAAACCTTCTCCTTGTTCCAGGTGACCATTACTCCTACAGCAACTCTGCTACCTTAGTTGAAAGTCACATGAAACTGCTAGATCTTCTGGTATCCTCCAGACAAGAAGGTTCAACACCTTGCTGTGAACTAGAGGACGTTCCTCCCTTCTGTATTTTTTAGAAGACCCTCTCTCGCTGGTAGAAAAAAGGTTCTGCACACGCCAATTCCAATACTGATGGGAACCATACCAGAGATACCCAAAACAGTATCACTAACACTATTTGACATCTCTCCTGTCTCACCTTCAAAAGAACCCTCTGTATCATTGCAAATGGAGGAGATGTGTATGCCCTTTTTCCTTCCTAAATTTGCTGGAATGTGTCTACCGCCGACACCAAAGGATCTAGCATCCAGTTGTAAAAATCCTCTATCTGATCAGTTAAACGACTTGCAAATAGATCCACTTCTAAGAGACCTCACATCTTTTCCAGCCTCATAAAACATTTTATATCCAACTTCTAATCGCAGCAGTCTCTCAAGTGTCTTGAATTCCAATCTGATTTAAATCCCCTGGGAGGTTCTCTGCCTTTACTGCAATCTTGTGTTCCAAACAGAAATTAAAAAAATCCTTTGCTGAACTCGCCAATCCTCTCAATTTTGTTCCCCCAATTTGTTGATATATGCTACCACTGACACATTGTCCATCCTTATCAACACAGTCTGACCTCCTAGACTCTTCCTGAAACTCTTTATTGCATACACCCCGCAGTTAATTCCAAACAGTTTAAATGTACCGATTTTTCTTCCTTTGACCATACACCTCCTGTCTCTTGCATTCCTAACTGTATTCTCCATCCATTCAAACGTGCATTTGTCACTAAAATAAAATCTGGCGAAGTTCCAAAAATTGCACTTCCATTCCATGCCATCATATTCTTTAACACCACATTAACTCTTCCTTTGCTTCCACACTCAAATAAATCTTGTCTCCATACCATAATACTTTCCTTAACACTTCTCCTTTCAACCCCTGTAAACCTCAGTAATAAAGAGAGCCTGGAAAAATCACTTGAATTGAAGAGGACAACAAACCTACTATCCTCACTAAATCCAGCAAAGTCAAAAATGCTTTCTTCATACTCTGACATATCTCTCTTTTTATCATCTTCATCATCTTTTCTAGAAGTAACAACAAACTTTCCACCATATCTACCTGAAAGCCCAAAAATTCTATCTTTTGAGATGGTTCTAAAATGGATTTTTCTTAGTTCACCAAAAAAACCTAATGATCTCAACTTCTCCCAAAACTCCTTTAATTCTTTCTTCAACTCTTCCTGATCCTTTAACATTAACAAAATGTTGTCCTAATATATTACCATATGTAATTCTCTCTATCGAAAATAAGACACAACTAGCCTCACCACCTTTGTGAAACACCAAGGTGCTGAAGGTAGGCTGAACGGAGGACACCTATCTCCATCTGAATTGTTGGAATTTCCGACAGCCCTTATCCATTGGTATTGTGAAAGAGGCGTCCTTCAGATCTAATTTCACTAACCAGTCTTTTTCCATCAGCAGATCTTGCAAACAATGAATGCCCTCCATCTTGAAATACCTGTATATGAAATGGTAAACAGCCATTAGTGCGTGGCTGCTAGTGCGCATACCATTACTTCTCAAGCGATACTACGCCTGCGATGTTACAAAGCGTACCATTAGTACTCAAGTTGTTACATCGCAAGCGTTGATACAACACATGTGTTGTTATGGTATGCGCTATTCACATCATTGTTTGGAAGGCGCTTCCATTTTGAAACAATGGCGTGCAGCTCTGACGTCACTGGTAGCCGTTGGAAGCCGGAGAAGAGAGGAACAACGGAGGAGAGAGAGGTAAGTGTAGTTTTTTGGGTCGTGCAGTGGTAGTAGGTTGTAGGGTTGTGTTTGAGTAGTGTAGAGTAGTGTATTTGAGTTTTGGGTAGTGTTGGGGATCGTGAAGGGTCGTATTGGGGAGTAGTGATGTTGTGTTTGTGTAGTGTAGGGTAATGTTTTAGAGATTAGGGTAGTGTTAGGGTCAATCAGGGTAGTGTTTAAGTGTAGGGACCGGAATGGGGGTAGGGGCAGGGTTGTGCTGGGGGTAGTGTTTTAGGGTTTAGTGTAGTGGTGTTGTTTTTGTGTAGTGTAGGGTAGTGTTTTAGGGTTAGAGTAGTATTGGAGTCATGCAGGGTAGTGTTTCAGTGTAGGGACCGGACTGGGGGTAGGGGCAGGGTCGTGCTGGGGGTAGTGTTTTAGGGTTTAGGGCAGTGTTGAGGTGTCATGCAGAGTAGAGTGTGGGTGTAGGGACAGGACTGGGGGTCGAAGAGGGTTTTACAGGGGGTAGTGTTTTAGGGGTTAGGGTAGTGTTGTGGTGTTTGTGTAGTGTAGGGTAGTGTTTTAGGGTTAAGGATAGTGTTTGGGTGTCGTGCAAGGTAGTGTTGTAGTATAGAGAGCGGACTGGGGAAGGGTGAGGGTCGTGCAGGGGGTAGTGTTTTAGGTAAGTATGGGCTGAAAATCCGTTCTGTTTGCGGAATTTGCGGCAAATTCCCGGTCCGCAAATCGCGCAAATTTGGCCAAAAATCCACAATTCGCAAGCTGGCGGATTTTTTTGCTTGGTCGCACTTCAAAAGTACAATCTCGCGCACGTGGTGTTGACTTACCATGATTCTGAGTTTGCTGAGTTGTTTTTCCTCCCGGTTTGTGTGTGCTGGGCCATTTTGGATCTTGCTGCGTGATCGCATGAGAGTTTTTCGACCGCGAGTACGTCATCGCGGCACGCCATCTTGCACAGCGAGAGTTTGACAACGCGAGTACGTCATAAGGCCTCGCGGTCACGCATCGCGGGAGTAAACAATTGTGAACACGTAGATGCGGCGCGCAGCTGACTTCCGGTGGGAGATTTGAACAGCTCGCTTTCCTGAACTTGCAAAAATTGCAATTCTGCACAAGAAATCTACTGCAGGCAGCATAAACCTTCTGAAAACGATGATTTGGATCAGAATTACTCATCAGATTGACATTTGGCTGCACTTTTTTTTGTGCAAGGAGTCCCTTTTGGGGGGGGGTGGGAGGAAAGAAGTGCCCCAGAGTCTCCCACTTCCTGTTCCAGTCCAGCAGGCTCCTCCCAGTGCTTTGTCCATGTCCTGGTCACTTTTCATTTGGATCTGGAGCTGGAAGGATTACTTTTTGTGGCTGCTGCTGGATATTTGTATTTGAGGACTTTTTGGACTTTGGATCACTTTTGGATTTGAGATTTTACAAGTAAGTTGGTGTTGTTTGTTTGGGGCATTGCAGTTGCTGCAACTACAATTTTAAAACTTTTTCACAACTTTAAAATATATATATTGTGGGTAGCCACAGTATCTAGTAGGCCAAGGGTTAGTCATGGGTGCATGATACAACTGTTTCTGTGAGTTTTGTTGAACTTAAATCTCATTTATGTCATGGAAATTTAGCTCACTGTTATATGTGGATTTTCTTTTTTTAAATTTTGGGGTGCTTGTAAAGCCACACTAGCCAGTAGGCCCGGGATAGTGAGTTGTGCATGGACCAAGTCTTTCTGTGGGGTGTCTTGAATGTAAACATCATTGAGGGCGTGGAAGGCATTGGATTGTGGTGATTTTTTGTTGTGTTTTTCGACTTTTTGGGGTGTTTTTGGGGCCTGGCCATGTGGGTGGGGGCCATTTTGAGCCCTGGTCCAGGCAGGGCCTGGCCATGTAGCTGGGGGTCAAGGGGCCATTTTGAAGCCAGGTAGTGTGCTCAGGCCTGCACCCAGTTTGACTAGCTTTCATCCATTATTCCCAGGGGTACTCAGTGGTGCATGAGAAAAACTCTCTCTGTGTGGTCTCTCTTCTATTAATGTAAACATCCATTTTTGATTAGAATTGCAATTTTTTATTTTGGGTCTTTGGGTGTGTTGTAATATTATTAAATGCCTAGTTGCAAATATTAATTGAAGCACAACATATGCAACATTTATTTAACTGATGTTCCTCTGGCTTCCTTTGCTTTTAGGTGCACAAGAGAACCACATCACTCATCGTTCATCATCAGTGCCAGGAAAAAGTCCTGCAGCAGTGTGTGCAGCACAATGGCACAGGACGTCACGTGTGGCCACAGACAACTCTGCAACTCGTGCAGTGTTCAACAACCACAGCCGCAACGACAACCACAGGTGCAACTAGTACAAGCGCAAGTACATGCGCAAGGAGAGGAGCAACTAGAGACGCAAGTAGAGGGGCAAGTAGAGGTGCGTGGAGAGGCACATGGAGAGGCTCATGGTGAGGCGCAAGGAGAGGCGCATGGAGAGGCGCATGGAGAGGCGCAACTAGAGGCGCACGAAGCAGCACAACTGCCCACAATGCTTGTTCCTCCAGAAGTAGGGGCACATCAGGGAACCGAGATTCAAGCGGAGGTATAATCCGAGGAAGCCACTCCTCCTGATGATGATTAATTGTCTTCCTGATCCCCAGCAACAAAAAGGTCAAGGAGGGCTACTACAAGTTCTTCTTCAAGCCCCCTTCCTTCTGATAATCTTGATGTTGATTGGAACCCAACAATGCAGTCTGAGAGTGAGGCTCGCCATCAGCTGACAAAGGTAGCTAAGCCTAAAAGGAAGGTTCCCACAAGGTTTTCACTTATGGGTGATGACGATGAACAAGAAGTGGTGTATTCTGCTGCTGATGAACAGTCTGACGATGACCCAGTCATCACAGTCGTCACTCCAGCCCCAGCGGGAATGCAGCAGACAGATATTTTGACCCTATCCCGAATTGCTGCTGAGCGGGCTGTGGGCGGCGTGGCACTGGTACCACCACCAACGCAGTTCACTACCTCACCAACATGACCTACAGCTTCCATATTTTCTCATCAGAAGGGCCGGTAGGGACCTCCATCCAGCTCGACCTCCATTACCTCAAGTCGTGGTGCTGTAAGTGCACAACAGAGTCAAAATTCAGCCACGCCCATCCTCCACTTCATCTGGCATTGAAAGTAGCACATCCACCACCAGCAGACATCTCCAGTCCCCAGTTTGGGACTTCTTTAGTGTTATCAAAAAGGTGGAAAACATAGTAGTTTATTCAATTTGTAAAACTGTAGTTAGTCGGGGTAAGCTTGGTACCAACTATGGTACCGGAGGCCAGAGAGGTCATTTCCAAAAACACCACAATATCACTTGGGAGGCGCACCTAAAGAAGATCCGGGAAGCCAAAAGTACAACAAATCCAAATGTATCCATTCATATTGCATCTGATGATGACGAGGGGCTGAACGTGCAGGGGGGAAGTGAAGAAGCAAAAGACATTTTATTCTGGTACACTCAGTACCCCTGGCAGCAGCACTGCAGTGGTAGCGCCCACACCCTCTACCCCAGCAACATATATGAGGCACACTAAGAGTCTGGGATAGACACCAACGTGAAAAAGTACATCAATGAGCCTAACTGGGTTGAAGAAGTCTGTATCATCATCATCATCACGTATGAAAACGGTCCAGACCACCATTAAAAGCATGTTTTGGTCGGATGCGCCATTAAAAACGCAACCACCCTATGGCACGTCTTTATAAAGCAATGCTGTCTAAAATGTTAGCGCTGGACCTTCTCCCTTTTTCTTTCGTGGAAGGGGTGAATTTTCTGGAATTTGTGGCAACAGTCGGCCCTAAATGGAAGGTTCCTAGCCGGTCCTATTTTGCCAGAGTTGTGGTTCCAGCACTACATCAAGATGTGCTGGAGGTGATTGGGGCAGCTTTGCAGAAGAGTGCTGTTCACACTATCCACCTGACAACAGACATGTGGACCAGTTGCCAAGTCCTTGTTTACATGTGCATCACTGCACACTGGGTCTCTTTTGCAGGGGTTAGAGACAAGTTATATGCAGGTGTTGACCCAGACACAGTTTTTCAAGCTACTCGGAAACATGCAACAGTAGCCATGTTTGCCATGGAGAAATATCATACTGCACTGAACCTTTTGGATGAGTTTCAAAGTAAGGTCTATAAATGGCTGCATCCAAGAAAGCGCATGATTGGTTATGTTTCCAAGGATAATGGCAGTATTAAAGTTAGGGCCATGCATGATGGTGGCTATTTCAGAGTGCCGTGTTTGGCGCACAGTATTAACATTGTTGTTCAAGATTTCTTGAAAAAAGAAAACACAGTCAGCAAGTTACTGACCACCTGCCGAAGAATCTGCACACATTTCAGCCATTCTTTTAAGGCCCGGAAGCATCTGAGGAAACTTCAACATGAACGTAGAGTGCCAGTCAGAGGACTCATCCAGGAGGTGGTAACACATTGGAACTCAACCTTCTGCATGCTTGAGCGTCTGTCTGAGCAGTGCTTGGTAATCAATGAGTATGTCTTTGCACTGGGTTCTGCTATGAAAGACATGAGGCTAGAGTTGGAGGAATGGAAGCTAGTTAAAAGCCTGATAGACATGCTTCGTCCTATTGAGGTCTTCACGCGTGAAGTCTTCAGGGAGGACTGTACTTTGGGCAAAGCTATCCCATTGTTGCGCATGCTAGAGCACCAACTGAAGGCGGTGTCTTCAATGTTCAAAGGTGATACTGCCAAGCAAGATGCATATCAGTTGGCCGTGAGCTTATTAACCCACCTAGTTGACAATGAAAGGCTTAAAAAATACATACAGAACAACATTACATTTTTGCCACTATTCTGGATCCACGGTACAAAAAGGCAGTGACCAGCAAAGCATTCATTCCTTTTAATGAAGCAGATGTTTCAAAGTACAAACATTGGCTAGCTCTGTCAGCCACTCGGCTCGAAAAAGAGCGGCAGGACATTGAAGGAAGCAGCAAAAGTACTACTGAATCAGCAGGCCATCCGGAGTCAAGGTCCACTTCTGTGGCCGTAGGCAGTCACTTTCCCTCACAGCTGTTACCGACACCAGCAAACGTATCATCATCCTCACCTGCAACAGGCCCACCCATAATATTGTCAGGAGCGGATTGGCTAACTCATCAAGGGTTTGCTAGTTCCAGTGATGCAAAGGCTACAGATGGTATGCAAGGTGGAGCACCCCTGGATAACCTTGAGTGGAGGGTGCAGGCCTATCTGGATGACCCAACAGAGGTCTTCTTTAATCAGAACCCATTGCTGTATTGGTAGGGGAAAAGTGTTCAATGGCCACTGATCACCAACCTGGCTCTAAATTATTTGTCTTGCCCACTCGCAAGCGTGTCTTCTGAACGTGTTTTCAGTGCTTCTGGTGCCATTTTAACTTAAAAAGGACCCACCTCTCGCCCAAAAATGTGGAGAGGTTAACAATGATCAAGATGAATCAGCACTTCATACCACCAGATTACAAAATATGTGAATGCACGCAGGAAGAAGAGGACACCGACTTAGGTGACAGAAGTTCTTCTCTGGTAGCTGACCTACTCCCGTCTCAATTCACAGAGTTTGAGGACGAGCTCTTCTTCCCTGAAACCGAGGCCTGAAAATGACTTCCTTTTTTTTCCGTCCTTATTCACTTTTATTCCTTTGTGTCTTTCTTTGTTTTGCGACTTTTACCACAACAAAACTCTAATCACCTAATCACAACAAATCCATCAGCAGCACTGTCTTCATCTTATTTCCTTATTGATTTGAAGGTATGTATGTATGTATATGTATGTATTGGCATACTTATTAAGCGCGGCTGTCACCCAAAGGGTATCCTGGTGCTGTGACCCAAAACAACACTACCAGTATGTATCCACCCTTCGCCCCCCTTGGGAAAAGATGACTTTTAGGGTCCTTTTTAAAGGACAACAGATTTTACCTACTCCTTAACGGTAGCGGTAAGGAATTCCAAAGTTTGGCAACCGCAAAGCTGAACGAGCGGCCACCCATCCTTACCCTTTTAAACCTTGGAACAGTCGCCAGGAAGGCCGACGAAGACCTAAGAGCTCTGGCAGTGGAGTACCAAGAAAATAGATCCTGCAACATCACTGGCCCTTGACCGTGCAAAGCTCTAAAAACAAGGCAGGACGCTTTAAAACAGATCCGTTGCTGCACCGGCAACCAATGAGGCAGAGCGTGGGCGGGAGAGGGCCAGCTTAGCTGCCATGTTCTGAACCCGCTGCAGCTTCAGGATCAAGATGGTAGGAGATGTTAGGAGACCCTAGAAGCAGTGCGTTACAGTAGTCTAACCTACTGAGGATGATACTACGCACTGCTTCAATCCTAGCTGCCGGGGGGAGAAACGGAATAATTTTTCGTAGAGTCCGAAGCAGTAGCATGCATGTCGCAGTGGTTTTGTTGACAAATGCATCTAACTGTAGACTAGGGCCAAACAGGACCCCAAGATTGCGTGCAGGTGCCGCTGTCTGCATTCCTGAGGTTCACAGGTTCACCACTCAGTCATGCTCCTCTATCCTTCTCCTCCAGACTACCCCTATCCATTTCCCTCAAGGCCTATGGCTGGATTACGCAGAATCAAGAAACCTTGGCTTCGTAGACGAGTCCCCTCAAGTGGGACTGGAAAACTGACTACATTCTGATTGCTGACGGTTTCTTCTGAAATTGTCAGGGGAGGCTGCCCTGTGGACCCTCACTTTCAGACAAGATGCAGACAAAAAGTGGAACACGTAATGAATAATGAGAAGATGGCATACAGTGGACAGCAATGGCTGTCTGGCTCTGATAAAAGCAATTGCTGTTTGTTTGTTGTGCATGAAATGAATCATATGTCTTCTGTTATTATTTAATCTTTTACACACTAAATGTAACTCAAGTCTACTCTGTTTTTTTACCTTGTTTAATTCAAATTGTACTTCAACTGCAGGGGCCACTATGTTGCATTTTCCAACATGCAAAATGTCCTTGGACTCACTGTTTGCCAATATACTATGATGATGATGAATGTTGATGATCAAAGTTAAATAATATATCTTTTTTTTTTACAGTCACTCTCTGGGATGGATGGATCATCATCGTTGGTTTACAGAAGAACTATGGCCAATTCGTGAGTGTTAAACACGTAAACCAGTCAACAACAACTACTACAGCAGAACTACATGTCTGTGTAGTCGTGGTATGGAGTGGTCGAGCCAGTGTAGTGTTGCTATGGAGTCCAGACAGCAGTTCATGTAATATTGCGGCTATGTGGCTTGCTGCATACAATTAGATATGCTTTGTCTGTCTGTGTCAAAGAGGTATACTACATCAGGTTGCTTCACTCAATGGTGCCTGCCTTGACCCTCTGCATGGCCCTGGCCTGCTGTGTGCTAATTACTATCCTTGAAAAGGAGACTCAGAGGACGCACTTTAGAAATGATGCTTGTATGTAATACTGTCGCCCCTGAAACTGAAAGTGTTATTTTTGCACTACACAGCATACCTTATATTTTTTTCTCCGTGGTGTTTTAATATTACTTCCTGTTTTTCCATCAACAATTACATGCCTGCTTTTACCCTGTGTGATAGGGAAATCGATTAACTCAGGCTTACCATTAGCGATCCGCAATTCCGCATCCGCCAGGCAGGCAGTGGACAGTGTGTCTGGTCACCTAGATTGATCGACGGAGCGTCAGATGGAATGGAGGAGTAACGCAAATAAGAGGAATGGCTGGATGCATGCAACTTCCCAAATTCAACAGGACAACTACAATATACAGTTACAGTATCCTCTTCACTTCTCCTTATCTTTTAAATAATGTTATTGTTGTGAACTTCTATGAGTGTGACTGTGCATTTGTTTGCTCTCTGCTTCAAATTCATCCATCCAGCCATTGTATACTTTTTGCTTTGCTATTTTTATAACTAATTTAATGTACTAAGTGTTTATTCTCGCTGAGGGCAGATAGGCAAGTGAAATTGCCTAATTACTGCAGCCCTGTACAGTCACACTTTTTTCTTCATAGTTAGTAAGTTGTAGAAAGTACTACTTAGTTTTCAGTAACCTAACCATCCATTAAGCAAACAACTTCATGCATGCAGTAGTGCATAAACTTCCTTTATGTCCCTTAAAAGATTTATGGATATCTTCGTATCCAAAAATTTGTTTATCTTCATTTGTTGTTTGTCCATGCTGTGTTTTTTTTCCTCTCTTCATAAAACTTTCCCAAAAAGCCCCATTCCCATCCAATTTTCAAACTCTAACCCTCTTCCCCGGGCTGTGTGGTTTTCATTGAGGTGTGACTAAATGACAACAATAATTCCACACACTTGCTGGGGAGGATAAGGTCAAAGCAACAGAAAAATCATTCAAATCAGAATTTCATGTGCGCCATCGTGGATTGATCATCAACAACATCCTCCTCCTACACGTGACAAATTGAATGCTTAATGCTTACGCTGCTGTTTTCTTCGCCTTCAATGCTATTTCTTATAGTAGCCATACTCCACGCAACTAGTACTTATATTTTGAATACTTTAGCACTGCTTAGGCTACAATTTATGACACTGTTCTCTACCGTACTATCTATCGTACTAACTAATGCTACGCTGAGGCCACTCAATGTTTAATTTCCTTTTTTTTCATATGCTGCTACTGCCAGTGTGTACCACTAGTACTACCAGCACAACAATGACATTTGATCCGTCCAGGATTCCACACCCAACCTTAATCGCCATTTGCCATGCAGCCAGCCTTGTGCCTAGCCCTATTCTCAAACACGAATCACAGGTAAGATAAGCATTTTGGGGAGGTAGAATAATGGGCTAGGACTCGGAGGAGAGGAGAGACTGACAGTAGTACTAGTAAAGTACTAGTAGGGCAATTGAACTCACTAACTCTGTTAGTGGCACTTTTGTACATTTTTGAATGTTTAGATAATTCATGCTGGTAAGTTTGATGAAACCAAACGTACAGTAACCCCCGCAACCACCACACAAAATAAAATGAACGTCTATACTATGTTTAAGTATGTAAAATAAATAAATATATTTTCCCTAACAAAAATAAACTATTCAAAAGACCCAACTCACCCCCCGCCCTAACCCCACCCAATGTGCAAATGTCCTTCAAAACACCCTTTGAATCCCCAACGCCCAATTCCCACCCCCCCAACAGTCTTTAAGAAAGGGGCAAGGGACAGTCACTTCTTCTGGCGGTGTCCTCAGGACAGGTGGATCCACACATCTCTTTGCGGAGGTCCCAGAGCTGGCGCTGGAGCTTCTCTACCACGCGCTGCAGGGAGTCCACTCTCCTGCGGCGGCGGCGCTGACGTGCCATCCAGGCTCTGGGGGGGGCAGTTGGTGTTTTACTTGCTGCTGCGCGGCGGCAGCGGGAGGCTGTCGGACCACGACGCCGTACAACTGGAGGCTGCTGGCTGGTGCCCCCGAGGGCACTGGAGGAGGATGCAGTTGTTGCCGCCTCATCCTTCTGCTTCCAAGCCCACAGCCACCGATATTCAGCACAAATGGCCTCCAGCTTCCGGGCCCTGGCCCGGACAACCATCTCCTTCCTGGTGAGCTTTTGTGGAGCATCTATATGAAGAAAGAAAGAAAAATACTGTAACCAATACTCTTTAACATTAACACAAAATAATTCAACAGAAAGTTGTCTCACAGTATTACTAGCAACTTGCAAGCACACTGTAACATTTTGGCATGTATCTTTCCACCGTCTTTGTAGGCCTGTAACATTAGTGGGAGTTTCAGGAATTCTACTAGCAGCACTATGGACTCACTACATACTCAGAGAGTCAGAGAGTACACCAGTCTTCTTCTTTTTTTCTCTTGTTTTGCGAAAGAAATTTCTTGTATGTGAACTTGTGGTAGCCGGCATAATTCCAGCTCACTCAGCTTGCACCCAAGAAAAACAGACACACGCCATGATGACGCAGACTCGCATTACTTTAAGCAGTACATGCAGGTGGGGATAGGGAAGCTCTTACTTTTCTATAGGGGTGGCACTGGCCATACTCGGGTACATCAAGGGCTACTGCTCAATGTAATTTATATTTCGCACTGCTCCCCCGGGCCTTGACTACTACAAAAGGAAAATGAAGATTATTAATTTCTGATCATATATCCTGCTGATCACTTGATCTTTGCTTATATGATGGATGACTTTAGATGCTTTGTTTTGATTGATTGAGTGAACAACAACGATAGTCCACCCATGACACAGCTGAAAGAAAATTATTAACATACCCTTAATTGCCGGAGGAAGGAACTTGACTTGATATAATGTCAACTATACAATACATACACAATATATGCTGTGCTTGCAAAGTAAACTACTGTACTGTTAGTCAAGGGAGTATTTCTGAACAATCACAACTTCTAGTATTTGGATTTCCTCTGCTTTGCTACTGTGGCATTGACATGCTGTTCAAAGTAACACTCTTCATCCACTGAGCGTCTGCTCTACATACACCCCTGCTATCTATGAGGAAGAAGATACCATCCAGGCTTCGAAAGTAAACGTCTATCATGCTTCTTAATGTCTCAACTGTACCAACTTTACTTTTTCTCAACAACTAACTAAAACCCTTTTCATTTTATTTGATAAACGAACGTCTTGACTTGCATTTGAGTTCCACCCAAATTATTTATTGCAATATACACCACACATGCATTTTCTGATTCACCCACACAGGCAGTCATCTTTTCTTTCTCCTCCAACCATCCTTGCTTCAAGCAGCCATGCATCTGATTCCTTCCTATCAGCCACCTCTGCCTGCATTCAAAAACACGTATCATTGTTTACAGTCATAAATGTTACGACTCGCTCGACCTTCCTTTCACCCTTCTTTCCCTTTTCGTTCATCACATCCCTCAAGTTCATCTGATATGACTTGGCTTCACAATAAAAGTTTCCCAGCTGAGTTGAAGTCAAATAGAGGGGGCCATTGCTTACTCAAGAACTACCACCGCTAATGCTATTGCTAAGTCAAGGGTGACTGTCTTCTCCGTGATTGTCAAAAATTTAGTTCTAATTTAGTAACTGTTCTTAACAGTACAGTGTACTTGTACTAGTGTACTGTCTACTGTACAGTACATCATGCACTCCTTTGCAAGCCTACTCTAAAATCTCAATAAGTAAGGAGTATAATAACTTACCACCGTCCGCCGCTGCTGAGCCAACCCCCACAGCTCCTCCTGGTGGCACTTGTGGCGCCGCCGCTTCACCCGCTGGAGTGGGCGCCTCCGCGCTGCTGGCCCCGGCATTGGTGGTGGTGGTAGTATGTGCCGCGTATAATGTTGTGACGTCTAGAAAAAACATGTCATATTTTTAGATGCCATACACCACCCCCTATTTTGTCTCGTAAATAGAAGAAAATGTTAATACATAACCAATTTTTAATTATTGGGAATGAAAAAAAGTGACGGTTTTGGGGATGGTGTTAACCTTTTATATGCTTAGCCATTACATGCTACACTTTTTGGCAATACTGATGAATGCTTGCTTTTTAACGTGCACCATTTGTCTTATTACAGACAGAAGATTCCATTGCCCTTCTGCCAACAAGAGCTTTTCAATTCACCACCTACTCCTCATCACCACCAGTACTTGAAGTTCAAACAAGGTGAGGGCAGTTATTCTAATAATTAGATGTGTTAAGTTGAAGAATATTGATTCTAGGGAGAGGGGTTTAAACCTTAAAGTCATCTATCACCACTGCTCGCTCGCTTTTTTATTTCTTATTTGAAAATAAAATTTTAAAACCAAAAAACACTGTGTGGTTTTTGTTTGCAAGTGAGCGGAAGGGTTTGCACTACTGCACTTTGCAGGCATGCTTCCGTGACTCTGATAGGTTGGGACTTAGGGGTAGTCTTCTTTTGTTCTTCTGGGTCGTATAATCATTGGTCAGACACACTAGATAGTCGGTCAGGGGATTGGGGGTTCAACTTCTGTTCGGACTGAGGTATGTGGAAAGTCGAACTGCACCTATCATAAACAATGTCCTATTTCTCTTGTCCATACCTCTGTATGTGCAGAATAGTCCCTGAAACACTAGCAGTATGGTATGTGCTCAAAAAGCCAACTACTAGCCTATTCTTGGTGGACACATTGACATTTTGTTGTTGGAAATTGTCAAAGCACTTCCTTTAAGAAGACTGGAATAGACAGCAAGGGAAACCAAGAGGACTGCACACAGTGCCTAGAGCTATTGCTGGATCAGAGTTTTGCTTAACACCGTTTGCCGACTGGGCAAGCTTAGCTACCTACACAGACCGAATCATAAAAATAATAAATAGTAATAGCACAGAGAGTGATAGTAGAGGCAGGATAAGAATATAGAAACAGTCTACAAGAAGATCAAAGACTATTTTGTAAAAAATAGAATTAGGAAACAGTTTGGAATGAATAGGTGCTGTAAAAAGTTAGGGAAGTATAATTATTAATATTAACATTACAACAGAACAACTTACTGGGGCCAGCAGAAGAGAGCTCGGAGGACCGATCCTGCCCACCTTGTTCCGCCGGTGTCGCTGTCGTCCTCTTGCCCCTGGGAGTTGCTGATGATCATGAAATAAACACAAACATGGATCATTGTTTTTTTGAAATATTTGATTTCTTTGACCACAGTCTAAAATTATCTCGGGGAAACAAATTACCAACAATTGCACTACATGTATTGACATATCTGATCTGGTCAACTAGGAGGATAGTACAGTATTGCTGGATTCGCAGACCATCTACGTGGAAAGTTATGTAAATCACTAACTAAACCAACAACAAAAAGGTTCTACTAAGACTGCCAGCACTCAGCAGCACGCGACGTGACAAACACAGCCCGTCATCATGATTGCAGACCATTAAAAAATGCCCTACCTGCAATGTAAATGAATCGGCAGCATTCTTGATCTTCGGGAAACACATATATTAGCAATATAATAACACAGAGCAGAAGAAATCAAAGTCATTATTAAATAGCTACTCACCAAGCCGAGGGATCTCCACGCCTAGCAGGTTGAGCAGGTCCTGCTCCCGGTCAAGGAGGTCCACCCACCGGTGCGTCGCCTGATGGCAGGTGCGCCGGACCCCCGACTCCCTAAACATGGCCCGGCACACCTTATCCCAGAGCTTGCAACGGTCCCGGAGGCCATACCCTGCACCGGGCCTACCGCCTGCTGCTACGGTCTTCGGGAGGTGGCGCTGAACATAAAAGATAAGTGCGGCCACCTCCACCGAGCTGAAAATCTGCCGGGCCCATACATCCTCCCCGCTTAATCGCCCACATAGGAGCCGTGTACGGGGTGCGGGACCCTTCCCCTTGTTCTTCCCGGCTCACTTTGCCATGGTCCTGGACAGGAATGGAAATAAATAAATAGGAAAGAGAATAGGGAAAAAGTAAATAAGAGAAAAGAGTTAAAAAACAGTAGTTTTAAAGTAACCAAAAGTAGAAAAAAAACACAAAATATTTATGTAGAAAAAGAGAGGGATACATAATGAGTAAAAAGATCCCAAAAAAAGTTCAAACAAACAAAGGATTGAAAAGATTAAAGCAGGATGGAAAAAGCATGCCCAGAACCATAGCAATGAATGAAAAACAAGATGGCTGCGCCCATTGAGGACCGGGTGGGTATGTTCGCCTGATATTTCCTCCGCGAACACGCAAAAACGGACGCGATGATGTAATTGCGCCCGTACATAGGAAATGCCCAACCCGAGCATGCAACTAGCACCCAGAAACGGAAAAATGGAACGCGAACACTGAAAACAAGATGGCTACGCCCCTATACAACCGCATGGGTAACTTCGCGGTCGGCGCGCTGAAAACCCCCCCGCAAACACGCAAAGCGCCCCGCGAACATGCAAAAATAAACAAATACGCAAATTCGCACAACTTCGTGAATTTTGCGGACCGCGAATTCGCTTTCGCACGAATTCGCGTACCGCTAATTCGCAAATTTTGTCCAACTTAGTTTTAGGGTTTAGGTTAGTGGCGTGGTGTTTGTGTAGTGTAGGGTAGTGTTTTAGGGTTTGGGGTAGTATCCGGGGGGTTGAGAAGTGTAGTGTTAGAGTGTAGGGTCCAGGAAGGGGGAAGTCATGCAGGGGTTAGTGTATTAGGGTTTAGGTTAGTGCAGTGGTGTTTAAGTAGAGTAAGGTAGTGTTGTGTAAGCATGATTTTAGTGCAATGTTTATAATTAGCATAAACCATAGTACATTTATAACCATTTGCGTTATAAATGCATGTGTAGTTAAAACTTGTGAAGTAATGGTTTATGCTGAGTAAAACCATCGCACTAAAATGATGCGTAGTATTGGTATGCGAAGTATCGACATACATTCATATTAAATACCTTTTTAATTCTCGCAGGTTTATAACAGGCCTCCGTCCTTTGTCTTTCTTCTTCACCAAAAATATATTGCTCACAAACCCTTTGGCACTTTCCTTCACGCGCTCAATTGCATCCTTTTGAAGTAATTATTTTATCCCTGAATCTACAACCAACTCCTGCTCCCTTGACATTCTTATTTCCCTTTTTTCCTCAGTTTGCTTTCACCAATCCATGAATTCTATCACATACCCTCGTATTGTATCTAATACCCAAGGATCTTGCGTCATCATTTACTATTCTTTCATGAAAAACCTCAGACATCCCCCTACTTTTGAACCGGTAAAACCAGTAGAAATCTCCGTACTCACCTTGTCCTCCACAATGCAACTGGTCTCGTCCTCTTGCAAATCTTCCTCTGCCTGCTCTACCCAGTCTTCCTCTGTTAGGGTAAAATCCCGAGGTCGATTGGAAACCTCTTCCTCTAAAAGAGTTGCCATACTGGGAACCATTCTGGGACCTCTGAACCCCTCTGCCAGTAGATTGTTCCCTTCTACTTGCCCTGTCATAAACACTACTTCAAAATACCTTCCTCATGTTTCCTTGCATCTTATCTAAGACCGTAAAAGTATTTACATATTTTCCAATACTTTTCACAAGTCTTTCTGAAATTGCAATCCCTTAGTCTCCTCAGTGATTTCTTTCTGCACCATTTCCCTGATTTTTGGATTTATTTTCATAAGGATTGCTCTCCTTCTTTACGACAGCAATCCAGCAATCCAGCATTAGCATTGCCAAGCAAGACCATAGCTTTCAGGGCCAAACCTCTAAGTAAAACCATGTCAACTATCTCCTCATTAACAGAAGCATCCTTTGCCATGTCTAATATTCTGGCCAAGGGACCCACTATGTCTAAAAGTTTGTCCTGACAAATCTTTAACAACCTTTCCAACCCCTTTGTTGGGTTCCTGCCAAGGCAAAACAAGAAGTGTTGGACTAGGGCCTTTTTGGCTAAAGTCCCCTAAACTTTTTGCCTTCCCCCTAGACCTTTATTTTGACATGGTGTTGCCAACTTAGATGCTTTGGGAACTTTGCCACTGCTGACCAGTGTCAAAGTGCATGTGCTCCCTGTATAAAGTCTAATGGTAATTGGTTGTCCATAATTGGTATATTTATTTTACTAGTAAAGTCCCCAGTAAAGTGCACTATGTGTGCCAGAGCTGGTAACACACAAGCTACTAGTGGGCCTGCAGCACCAATTGTGCCATCCACACCAGTAGCCTTAAAGCGAGAACTCAGGCCTGCCACTGCAGTGCCCGCATGCAGTTTGTTAAAGTATCATGCTGTCCTGACAAGTGCACCCACTTGGCAGGCCTTACCGTTCCCTTTTTATGTACATCAGACACCCCTATGATAGATCCAGGGTACCCTCCTGGGCAGGGTGCAGGATATGTGAAAGGTAGGACATGTACTGAGGTGTGTACCGTGTCCTGACAGTGAAATACTCTCCATTTCATTTTCCATTGTTGAAAGGCCATCTTGCCCATTGGACAGAGTGGGAGGCTGTGTATTATGTTTCCAGTCAATCTTCCCATAGGCTTAAGATGGAGAGGTGAAGTTTAGTATGCCTGAACTCACAATTTAATAACACATCTCTTTGGGAAGGTGGTTCTTGCATTGTGTGTTTAGAACCCACACTTTTAGAAGTGGCTGTTTTCTTTGTGTTCTAACATTTCTGTGTGTCTCTGCCTGGTTGTAGATTGACTATCTGGATTTGAAAGTGATAGGATCTGGGGAATGTCTTGACCCAGAGGAGGAAGTAAGACAGCAACAGGCTGACCTGCATCTGGAGTGTGGGGGGAGTAGTAGCACCTGGAGGTGAAGAGGCTTAGGCTGCCGCCATAAAACAGTGGCTCCATCTCCTGCTGAGCTCCAGACCTCCACTATCAAAGGAAGGAGGTGTCACTGGCAGGGAGACACCCAGAACTGGTTTGAATAGGGGTCAGTGCCCCCCTGAACACAAAGACTTCAAAGACATTTAGGGGTATAACTTTGAAACCTGAAAGTTCTGAACATTGGAATGGAACTGATCAAGACTAAAAAGGATTGAAACTACTTTGTGGTCCAAAGGAACCTCCGCCGCCAAGGAAGAAACAGCTGAAGAGACTGGAGGAAAGGACAGACCCTTGCTGTGTGTCCTGGGGCTGGCCTGCTGATTTAACCAAAGAGAGGCTAAGGGACTTTGCTGTGTGCTGTGTCCCCCCTCCTTGAAAGGACCTTGCTGTGTCCTGAAGTAACTTGTCCCCAAGGGCCGAGTGTGAAAACTCTGGAACATAAAAGTTTCCAGAGGTGTCTCAGCAACGCTGTGTGCCTGAGCTTTTTGCAGCTTAAGACCATGATCATGTGCACCCGAAGCTCAAGTGAGTCTCAGCGATACTGTGTGCATGTGCTTCGTGCATCACGAGACCTTCGTGAGGATTGCCCTGTGATCGTGTGCACCCGGATTCCAAGTGAGTCTCAGCGATGCTGTGTATGCTTCGTGCATCTTGAGACCTTCATGAGGATTGCTCTGGGATCGTGGGCGCCTGCAGTCCAAGTGAGTCTCAGCGACACTGTGTGCATGTGCTTCATGCAGCCTGAGACATTTGTGAGGATTGCCCTGTGATTGTGTGCACCTGGAGTCCAAGTGAGTCTCAGGGACGCTGTGCGCATGTGCTTCGTGCAGCCTGAGACCTTCGTGAGGATTGCCTTGTGATTGTGTACACCCGAAGCTTGGGCGCAGTGTGGGCTACAAGAGAAAGGCTCTTGGCCTTTCCTTACTTTGCAGCGTGAGCCTCTGCTGAAGTCCATATTGCAGCCTGTACTTGCCAAGGAGTGGCAGAACCAGGGCCGCAGTTTGGAGCTACAAGTTGTTTTAAACAATTCCCGTGTTGGGGGTATATTTTGGCAGTAGCTGACCGCGAGTCAGCAGGAATGGAGTAAAGACAGTCCAGAGCACTGTGATCAGTGCTGGAGTACATTATTTTGGCATTACAAACTACCTGATTGTTGCATTACACATTACATCATTTTGGTATTACGAACTGCCTGATTGTTGCATTATGCATTGCATTCTTTCTGCATAACGAACTACCTGATTTTTGCATTACCCATTGCATTATTTTTGCATAATGGATTGCCTGGTTGTTGCATTATGCATTGCATTATTTTTGTATAACAAACTGCCTGATTGTTGCATTCCGGCTTGTAGTATTTTGGCATTACGAACTGCCTGATTGTTGCATTCACTAACTGCATTATTTCTACATTACAAAGTGCCTGATTCTTGCATTACAAACTGCATAGCAGAGCATTAGGACTGCATTGGATCATCTAGAATTGCTCATTAATACTGCAAGGACCTACATG
The DNA here is from genome assembly GCF_964263255.1 of Lissotriton vulgaris. Lineage (NCBI taxonomy): Eukaryota > Metazoa > Chordata > Amphibia > Caudata > Salamandridae > Lissotriton > Lissotriton vulgaris. Next base: position 1,368,671,230 of record NC_141691.1, read on the forward strand.
GGCTGGCTGGCCTAATAACCGGCCAGATGTAATATTACAAATACGCATGTGCTGGATTTTTATCTTGTGGTCTCATTGTATGTCTTTTTATATAAACATATACTTGTTTTTTATGAAACCCATCTGGAGTCCATTTGTGGTGTCATCATTAGGTTACTGACACCGTGGTTGCAAATACTTTACACATTTGCCTTGGAGGTAAACCTGGCTGCTTGTGCCAGCTACCGAAGGGGTAAGCAGAGGCTATCTGAGAAGGTGTCCTTCCTTTCCCTGACTTAGAAGCAAGGGCCCCTATTTGGCATATGGTACCTACCTCAGTCAACTAGAGACCCCCACTTCTAACATTGGTGGCAGCGGTGGAATTTGAACGTATATTTGCAAATTCACTCACAGTAATTGGTGTACATCACTAATTTAGCGCAGACCACAATGCAACCACATATTGTGTTTTGATTTTTTGGTTCTATTTTTGAGTGACCTTTAAGCCACACATCAAGTCTCAGAGGAGTAAAGTAGCCAGTGAGGTTGCAGAATTGGAGTTCGACATTAAGGCATTCCTTACCTACAAAGTTAATCAATTGAGGCAATTCGTCAGAGCTTTGGGATGTCCCATGAAAAGTAGCGCCAAGAAGGAAGAGCTGCAGACGGCCTTGAGGGGCTGGTGGAAAGCCAAAGGGGCTCTGGAGACAGGTGATGTTGGGGTGGATGATGATGACCCAGGGAATGGATTTGCCAGTGGAAGGACCAGCCTGAGGGGCGGGTAGTAACCATTCAGGGAGGAGCAAGGTTCCCTATTTGGCATAAGGTACCTACCTCAGTCAACTAGAGTCCCCCAGTTCTATCATTGGTGGCAGCGGTGGGATTTGAACATGTATGTGCAAATTTACTCACAGTAATTGGTGTACATCACTAGTTTAGCGCAGACCACGGCGCAACGACATATTGTGTTTTGATTTTTTGGTTCTATTTTTGAGTGACCTTTAAGCCACACATCAAGTCTCAGAGGAGTAAAGTAGCCAGTGAGGTTGCAGAATTAGAGTTCGACATTAAGGCATTTCTTACCTACAAAGTTAATCAATTGAGGCGATTCGGCAGAGCTTTGGTATGACCCAGGGAATGGATTTGCCAGTGGAAGGACCAGCCTCAGGGGCGGGTAGTAACCATTCAGGAAGGAGTTTTTCCCCAGAGGAGCTGAGGGAAAACCAAAGGGTCAGAGAGCATGAGTTGGAGGTTTTAAAACTTAAAGCTCAAGCAGAAGTGAAGAAGCTGCCCATTGAAAGTGAAAAGTGATCAGAGGAGAGCAGGAATGCTGTCGCCTTGGAATAGAAGATGATACTCTCTGCTCATGAGTTAAGCATGAGGGAACTGTACATTAAGGCTAAACAGGTGGAGTTCAGTTCGAATGGTGGCAGCGCACAGCCAGTGCCAAGTGTGGATGAGTACAAATGTGCACTGGATAATTGGGTGATGGTCGGCATGGCAAATGGTTTGAAGGGTTGCTCAATTTGGCCCCCAGGGAGCCTAGGCTCAGTAATTATTTTCTAGGATTGTGCCAACCCTTGTTAGGGTGCTAGCTTTTTGATTCCCGGGAGCTTGCACAAGAGCCCGACCGCTGTTCATGGGTCCAAGGGTCTGAGGAGGCATTAGAGAGGGAAGAGAAGTGAAGTAGAGTACTTAGGTCCCAGAGTAGTGGGGGGGCATGCGGGCTAGTGCCCTGTCTCAAAGGAGAGGGAGGAAGTGTGAGCAGCGTCCCCAGGGGTTCACCACCCCACTCCAGAGACTAAAGGGTTCCTTAGAGGAGCACCAGGTTGGAGGCCTAGCACCTACTTGCAGCTGTGTGAGGAAGAACACCTAGAGTCAGGAGGGCTTGGGGCTTCTGTAACCCGAGATCCCCGGTCCTGGAGTTTGTGGGTGCCAATCCTAAATAGAAGGTTAAGGGAGGAAGGTGTCCCCCCTTGGGAAAACCTGTTGGACTGTGCCCAGCCAGTAGGGCTAGGTCCCCTAAAAGTGACCAGGGTAAACCCACCTCTAACCTGGAGGGCGGGATAACTGGAGATAGTATCCTGACCGATGGTTCTTCCAGGGGTACCGCTCTAGGGGGGAGTTGGCAAAGGAACCAGCACCCCTGGAGGGCCCGTGACTGCCAGGAAGTACCCATGGAGCAGCATAGTTGGCCTAGGGAGTAGTGACCAAGAGAACCCCCTGGGGTCAGGAAGGCATAGAACAGGAGGGTGTCCCTGCAGTAGTAGACCTGCATCTGTGTTCTATTGCCTCTCGCAGGGAAGTCCATCAAGGTAGTTGATTGGTCAACCCTGGCTTTAGGCTTGGAGAAGGTTGTGTTGGACTTGGACCTTTTTGGCTAAAGTTCCCTAAACTTTTTGCCTTCCCCCAGACCTTTTTTCTGACATGGTGTTGCCAACTTAGGTGCTTCGGGCACTTGCCACTGCTGATCAGTGTTGAAGTACAGGTGTTCCCTGTATAAAGTGTAGTGGTAATTGGTTGTCCATATTGGTATATTTGTTTTTACTAGTAAAGTCCCTAATGAAGTGCACTATGGGGCATATTCTCAAGGAGCCATAGCTGAGTTAATGGCACTTTATTGCAGCCAAAGTCATGATAAATGTATCGCCCCATTCACAAGCGGGTGCTAAAGGCCCATAGCACCAGTTTACCTGCGATAACAGCTACAAAAACATCGCCAAAGGGTTCCCCCGCATCTATCGTTAATGAGATGCAGAGTAGGAGTTCCCGAGCAAAAAACTGAGACAACACCACTCCACAACATTCTCTACAACCAGCCAGATCGGCGATAAGATCACAAAACATGCAATAAGGCGCGTTAGCAGTAGGAAACTCACACCTGCTCTGACCTGGTATAAAGACAGACCACAGCCTGCACCACAAATGGGAGCCCAGTCCAGAGCAACACCTGAAGAACAACAGATGCCATGGAGCCACTGATCATGCAGCCCTGACATTTAAGAGGGCCACAACACCCACCGCCACCACCCCCAGGACCCCCCTTCCCCTGGCCCCCCGACAAAGACAACCCAAATCGACTACACAGAATCATGTACAGTGAGGGTTCCCCCATTGGGGCAAGGGGGCATTGCCCGACTGCTTTCTCGCCGTGCGAGAAGGCAGAAACATAAATGGTAATAACTAACACTTTATGTTTCTGCCTTCTCGCACGGCGAGAAAGCAGAAGTTCCTGGTTGGGGGTGGGCGGTCCTGCTCGAGGACAGCGGGGAGTGGCTTGCTTAATGTTGTGTATACTTACTGGTCGGCCCTGGGGCCGACTAAACCGTCGGTATGTACAACAGTGAGCAAGCCACTCCCCTTTGTCCTATAGCAGGACCGCTTATTTTCCCTTTTTTCTCAATGTAGGCTGTGCATGTAGCAGCCTACATAGAGAAAATGACTCAGGTGAGGCGCGCTCCACTGCACCTTACCAATCACAACACTGCCATTGCAGCTTTGTGATTGGCGGAAGTGAGGGAGGGAGGCTGCCTGTGGGTGGCAGCTTCCTGAAGAGTCGGAGTGCTACGGCAGCAGGAAAAGGCAGGACGGTAAGATTTATTTTCTTTTTTAAACCCGTAGATCTGTAAAGGGATAACTCCTTGCCACAAAGTGCACTAAAGCAAGCCAACTTAATCTCATGTGTGCAATCAGTGAGGCCATCTGTCTCTGGAAGGACCCTAACAAAGTTTGTGATACAAACGCATGCTGCCGTATCTATATAAGCACCCAAATCGATGCACAGGTTCGTTTTGAATTACCAAGTGTTGTGACTGAATCTAAATGTAGATAGACAGTGTCGCTTTATGACTAGCAAGTCATGCTAGACTTTCAACGCGTTGTTTCGAACCTGTTTAACAGAGACCTCGACTTTCCCTGGCCCATTCCTTGGTAGTTCAGCCAGCCGAAAAAAAACTTTGATTTGTGGGTTGTGTTGTTTTGGGATTATAATGAGTTAAACATGATTACACATCTCTTCTCCTGCAAAGGTAAAAATAGACCGGGATGAACTACTCACTCGTAAACCTGGGTAATTTGAAAGGGTTCTTAAAATGTTTCTTTTATTTTTATTATAACTAATACCAAAAGCTGCTATAGTTCTGCAATCCTGTTTTGTTTGATTATTTATTGGTTTATTGATATATTTGTAGAATAGATTGATTTATCCATAAATATCAGAATTATATGCTGCAAGCAATACCATGCCATCATATGGTGACTTCATAGTGTTCTGTTAGTGAGGCATGCGTAAATACGAGTATCTTACTATTGTGAGGGTGATTAAGATGTATAGAATACTTAATTATTTGGTTGCCAGGAGGTGCGCCATTGTCCATAAGTAGGTGTGCAAGTGAGAAAGAAGGGTACATAGAGTTGGTGGTGCACAAGCGCCATGGCCAGGTTAAAGTTTTGTGGCGCTTTTGTACATGCGATGTCACAAGCTGTGATGCGCATTGTGACGTGTTTTAGATGAAATGTAAGTGAACCTCGCAAAAGTTCCTTGAAAAAGGCAGTCACACATACTGCGTGTGCTCACGCACTGGGGGGCACAGACATGGAGAGTCCCACATATTTGTCTGCAAGAACCGCAGTGGAGACAGCAGGCATGGAGGGGTCAGTCTCCGCCATTGGCAGCAGTATGAAGCTAATAGGACTTCCAGGCACGGTTCTGCATTGTTTCTTGTGTCCAGTCGCCTTGCTAATGATACCTGCATCTGGAGACTTCAATCTGCAAATATCTAGTATGGGAGCAAGTGATCCATTCAAAACAACACTAGTGAAAGTGACATAATGATGTGCAGACAGCTGGCATGTAAGGGTCAGGTGATTTGTCACAGCGCAGCCAGATGAGAGCACAGAAAGGGAGCCCAGAGCGGCGCACCTCGCAGTTTTCTGTAATCAACATGTATAAAAGATGATAACATATTTTTATATTGCTGTTGTTATTACCACGGTGTGCAGCTGTGTACAGATGTTGTTCCTGCTATTCTGCTAAATGTTGCCACATATAAATAACCACAGTGATAAAAGGGTGCGACAGGATGCAGAAGCCCTTCCCGTGACCTTTAGGATGCGCACCATCTGCATGTACCATAACCATTTAAGTTATTGGTACATTTCCTGGCATTGTTCCTGCAGAAGCACTCCCCCTCTAACACAGGGAAGGGTCCTGAGGGCAGTACAGGACATGAAGGGCACAAGCAAGTGTCGACGACAGAGAGTGTGCTCGACAGTCAATGTGGGTGATAAGACCCTCACACCACAACCTTAAAAGGGTGGCCATTTCCTTTACTTCCGCCCTACCACTTTCAAATTTCACTAGCCGCCACTGATCATGTACCAAACATTCTGCCTGATGTTGGACAATCACATCTGGTTACAAGCATGTGTCGACACAAAAGTGAGCATCAACATTCACCTTGGAAACAACAAATGAAAATTTATTGAAACAAACACAGCACAGAAATGATGACACTAGGCGGCGCCCCTTGGGACACTCCGTAGTTCACAGCCTGCAAAACAAAAATCATGATGAGAAGGTGTGTCCTGCATACATCAAGGGACAGTGAGAGAATGAAATAGAGAGACAGTTTGAGAGACAGATAGATGGACAGAGAGGGGAGAGAGAGATAGACGAACAGAGAGGGGGAGAGAGAGATAGGCGGACAGAGAGGGGGAGAGAGATAGACGGACAGAGAGGGGGGAGAGAGATATATGGACAGAGAGGGGAGGGAGAGATAGACAGACAGAGAGAGGGGGAGAGAGAGATAGATTGATAGAGAGGGGGAGAGAGAGATGGACGGACAGAGAGGGGGAGAGAGAGAAAGATGGACAGAGAGGGGGGACAGACACAGAAAACAGGAGAGATGGACAGGGAAGAGAGAGTGCCAGCACTGCGCACCCAGGCCACACGGCTCTCCAGCTGACACCGGCATGTCTCCAACCACGTGCCGGTATGTAGTGAAGTACACCAGGTCCCACTTCTGAGACTGACCCGTCATCTGAATCAGAGTCCAGATACCTGAATGGCAAAGTACATACAATTGCACACAACATAATCGCCTGTCCGCCCCTGCGCACCTGGGCAGCTGCACACCAGCCCCTTCCGCTGTCCAGCGGTGCATGCTGCCCCTGCGCACTCAGGTAGCTGCACCCCAGCCCCTCCCGACACCCAGTGGTACATGCCCTCCTCTGCGCATGCAGGCCTTACTGCTAATCCTCCGCCACCGGCGTATAGAAAAGAGGACCCTCTACTTGCAGCGGCAAGCCACTAGCCCGGGGCCTGCAGAGATGGCACCCTCCACATCATGCAGCCCTGCTCCACAGGCCACCAGGTCTCACATTTGGTGCTGGGTCTTGATTTCTCCATGTAAGAGGATATACCAGTGCACCCGGCATCATCACAAGCTGCACACCCACTCAGCCTCATAGGTGCCCCTACCTCAGTGCACCTAAAGTCACCGTCCCGTGGCGGTGTAACTTTTCCAGCCGCAGTGTATCTGGTGCCACCAAGTTTGTGCCCTGCTAGTCATGGACCCTCTATGATTGGGTATCATGGTGCGGACGCCATCATGTCACCTCCTGGCCTGCGGAATGGGATGTCGCAGGCCCTGGGCCCCCAGGCCTACATGCACACCACACAGATACACCCCGAGAGAGGTTGGAAATGGCACTGTGCATGTGGGCCCTGCCCTTTTTATTGGCAGTGCCACATGTGCTGTGACGGGTGTACTGGATGGGTGTAGTGTGAGTGTAAACCAGCCATGAGGCAGTGGCCATGGCATGCTGACAACTAGTCCTGTGAGTAGCAGATCACTACAGGGGAGTCCAGGCACATGTGGCGTTGTTATCCCCCCTGGCGCGTAAGTGTAGTAGGCTAATCTGGTGTATGCCAGTCCAGTGTAAGGGTTTGAACAATGACTCTGGGGCTCTTGGTGTTGTTACATACAGGGCTTGAAATGAAGTAACAGATGCGTGTGTCGCTGTTGTTACATTGGCACCACCCGGACAGCATTCGGCAACTGGTCACCCTGTGACCCAAGTCCAAAGGCATGAGACACATGGATGTAGGGGTAATTCACTGACCCTAAATTTATCAATACGACCACACATGAACGACCATAGACACAACACATCTGTGAGAGTCGGAATGTTGAATGCACATTCGGTGGAGTGTTGCATCTGGAGCAGTACAGGGCCATGCAAACGCCACTTTACAATGTTGGCCTGTGGAGGGCCAGCCAGAGTCCTTCAGGGAATGACAAGTCCAAAGGAAGAGGAACAATTCAGTCTGCAGTCTGATTGCTGTGTCATTGGTGATCAAACAGAATATGGCAGTCCGTTGCGAGGTCTAAGGTGAGTGTCGCTGAGTGTATCTGGGGACAGAGGAAGGTGATGATGCAAAGGGCAGAACCAAGCAGAAATCAGCCATATGGAGGAGGTGAATGCTATTGTGTCCTTCTTACCACAATGGCGCTTTCATCCGCCTCTTCGTCCTCCGCTGTTCCATGTGCTTCATGTCTGGGTGGTGCTGGCCTTTCTCCAGCACCGAGTGGCAGTGACACCTCAGGGGTCGGAGGTGGAATGTCTGCCGCACTGTGTGGCACTGACACTTCAGGGGAAGATATGTGTATGTAGTGGTAGCAGCAGCATGCATTAGTGCCAGGTCTTGTTGCAGCAATGCCATGAGGATGGTTTTGAGGTCACTGAGGAACCCAGCTACCACTCACTAGTGTGCAGCCGTGGCAGCCGCTCTTTCTGCATTTGCCCGCTCCATGGTCTCCATGAGCCTCTGAATGTTTCCCACCTTCTGGGCAACCTCGATGGAGCCACTCTGACTAGAAAGTCATTCTTGTCTCTTAGTCAGGACTCTAGTGATGTCAGCCGTGGTCCATTGGAGAGCATGGAGCAGACTGTGGTTGCTGGTTAGGGACTGTGAGTGGTCCCTGATGGGACTTAGACACCCATGTATGGCATCTAGTTTGTTTGCCATGCGGTAGAAGCCCACCCGCACCTGTTCAGCCAGCTGCTCCTGACATCCCAACACACCAAATTGGAAGGCCATGTTTTTTTTGTGAGGGTCCTGGGAGGCAGCCGTGTTGGTGGGTGCTGCCTGCTGTGTGGTCTGTGCAGTGGGTGGGGTCTCCTCATAGCAGCTTGACTGCCCTGCTCCTGAAGGTGGGCTGAGTAGGCTGTCAATGAAATCTTGGAGGGCATCGGAGTCGAAGCTGTGGTTGTCCTCTTTGTCATCTGAGAAGAGAGGTTTGGGCTGCTCTGCCGAAGGTGTTGATTGTCCCTCTGCAATGTGAAGGGTAGATGCAGTTTAACAATGTGTTCATATATGTGTTGTCGCATTGTACATGCTTACATACAGACTGCATGACTGTGTACATTGTGGCTGTTTGGGAGGAGCTGCCTATTTAATGGGGGGAAGTGGACATGTCAACAACAGACGTGTGTGTGTTTGTACTTATACATTGTCATCTCACATTTCCCTGCAATGCCACTTGTGATTGGCCAGTGTCTACACCCAGTCGGCACCAGTTGTGTCCTGTGTTCTGTTGTGGCCGTGTTGCGGTTTCTGCCACATTGTTGTCAGTGTTGCTGTGCATGTGTGCCATTGGGGCCATCTCCCGCGTCCCCCAGTCCCTGGTCGTGACTCACCCTACTGCTGTAGTGTCCGGTCATGTTGAGCAGTGTCTGGTCCCCTGACTCCAGTCACTGTCTCCCCACTGATGACTTTGGACACAATTTTCTCCATATCGTCCAGCTCCTCCAGTGGCGCAGGACTCCCACCTCCAGTCTGCATTGCTGTCTTTCGGTTTTTGGTGAGTTTCAGCTTGGTTTTGCACTTTACATCATTCCAGCACCTCTTTACCTCTTCCATTGTCTTCAGCACTCCCACTGCATTTACCTTCTCCATGATGGACTGTCATAGTCCGTTTTTGGTTGCCAATGACACAGTGGAGGTGACGAACAGTTGTTGATGGTGTTTGACCACCTACGTTATCAGGATCCTTTTTTCCTGCAGACTGAAACGCTTTTCCTTGGTCTTCCCTGACCTAAGGTCCCAGGTAGGTCCTCCGGGGGGCTTGTGGGGTTCTGGTTTTCCTCTGAACTTGCTCCGGCAACATCCATTGTGCCTCTCTGCTGTTTGGCATTTGTTTGGCAGTTTTTTTTCTACATTTATGGTGATTTTTCCTGCATATGAATTGCAGGCCTGTAGCTGGTTTTCACTGATTTTAGTATCGCAATTGGCCTCATCGCAGCTTTTTTTGCGTTCGCATTTGCATTTTTGCGGCGTGGTGTTGATTTTAACTCGGTCAGTTGACGCATTATCTGGAGACTATCACATGGTACCGCCATGTTTACAATGCTTGGTTAACATGGCGGAAATTTCACGTGATACACTGCGATATTGGAAGTTCCGTTAAGTTACTTTTGCAATTGTTATCACATGTTCTTTAGAATATGCCCCTATGTGTGCCAAGACTGGTGACACAAATGCTACTTGTGAGCCTGCAGCACAAATTGTGCCACCCACACCAGTAGCCATAAGGAGAGCATGCAGGCCTGCCACTGCAGTGCCTGCATGCAGTTTGTTAAACTGCCATGCTGTCCTGACAAGTGCATCCACTTGCCAGGCCTTACCCTTCCCTTTTTATGCACATCAGACACCCCTACGGTAGATCCAGGGTACCCCCCTGGACAGAGTGCATTGTATGTGAAAGGTAGGACATCTACTGAGGTGTGTACCATGTCCTGACCGTGAAATACTCTCCATTTCGTTATTCACGGGTGATACGCCATCTTGCCCTTAGGACAGAATGGGGATGCTGTGTAATATGTTTCCAGCCTATCTTCCCATAGGTGTATGATGGAGTGATGAAGCTTAGTATACCTGAACTCACAATTTAATAACACATCTTTTTGTGAAGGTGGTTTTTGCATTGCGTGTTTACAAACCACACTTTTAGAAGTGGCTGTTTTTTGTGTTCTAACATTTCTGTGTGTCTCTGCCTGGTTGTGGATTGACTGTCTGGATTTGAAAGTAATAGGATCTGGGAAATGTCTTGAACCAGGGGAGGAGGTGAGACAGCAACAGGCTGACCTGCATCTGGAGTGTACGTGGGAGGAGTAGCCCCCTCAGCTGAAGAGGCCTCGGCTGCCATCATAAAACAATGGCACCTGCTGAGTTATTGAAGATCCAGACCCCCACTATCAAAGGAAGAAGGTGTCACTGGCATGGAGACACCAAGAACTGGTTTGGACAGCGGTAAGTGCCCCTCTGAACACACTGGGGCCGATTCACATAGCTAACTTACGACTTTTGGTATTCACAGAAGGCATTTAGCAGTTTTAAGTTAGGATGTTGTCTTAAGCTAGGATTTTGTCTTAAGTTAGGATTTTGTCCTAATTTAGGATTTTGCGTTAAATTAGGATTTTGTCTTAAGTTAGGATTTTGTCTTAAGTTAAACTTAAGACAAACTTAAGTTAAACTTAAGTTTAACGTAAGACAAAATCCTAACTTAAGACAAAATCTTAACTTAGGACAAAATCCTAACTTAAGACAAAATTCTAATGTAAGACAAAATCCTAACTCAAGACTACAAAATTCCTAAAGTGAATACCAAAAGTAGTAAGTTTAGGATTTTGTCTTAAGTTAGTTCTGTGAATAGGGCCGTCAGACTTCAGACATTTAGGGGTATGACTATGAAAGCTGAAACCCCTAAACGCTGGAATGGAACTGATCAAGACTGAAAGGGATTACAACTACTTTGTGGTCAAGAGAAACCTCTGCCAAGGAAGAAAGAGCTGAAGAGACTGTGTGTTCTGGGGCTGGCCGCAGTTTGCTGATATAACCAATGAGAGGCTAATAGACTTTGCTGTGTGCTGTGTCCCCCTGCTTGAAAGGACTTTGCTGTGTGCTGTGTCCTGAAGTAACTTGTCCCCAAGGGCCCGAGGAAAGCTGGCTCCCTGTTGTGGAAACTCAGGAACATAAAAGCTTCCAGCGGTGTCTCAGCAACCCTGTATGCGTGTGTTTTTTTTAGCCTGAGACCTTCGTAAGAACTGCCCCATGATCGTGTGCACCCGGAGTCCAAGTGAGTCTCAGCAACAATAGGGGGGCTTTGTGCATCCTGAGAAATTTGTGAGGGTTGCCCTGTGATCGTGTGCACACGGAGACCAAGTGAGTCCCAGTGACGCTGTGTGTGTGTGCTTCGTGCAGCCTGAGACCTTTGTGAAGATTGCCCTGTGATCATGTACACCGAAGCTCAAGTGAGTTTCGGCGACACTGTTTGGGTGTGCTTCGTGCAGCCTAAGATCTTCCTGAGGATTGCCCTGTGATTGTGCACAACCAAAGCTCAAGTCAGTCTCAGCGACGCTATGTGCATGTGCTTCGTGCAGCCTGAGACCTTCGTTAGGATTGCCCTGTGACCGTGTACACCCGAAGGTCAAGTAAGTCTCAGCGATGCTGTGTGTGTGTGTGCCCTGTTGCAGCCTGAGACATTTGTCATTGCCATCAGCGCAGACCGGCATCCCCAGAGGAGCTGTTCCACTGGTCCGAGGCTGCCTTTGCCAAGGAGGACCCGTGTGCCACTGCCCAAGATCAACGAGTCGCATCCGAGGCCAGAGTCACAAGGAGCGGAGAGGAGAGTGAGATCGCACCCTCTAGGTAACGCTCAGCGAGCGTGCGATTGTCATGCCTGGGGTGGGGTGCTGGCTACGAGAGAAATGCTCTTGGCTTTTACTCACTTTGCAGCCAAGCCTCTGCTGAAATCCACATTGGACCCGTACTTACAGAGGAGTGGCAGTACTGGGGCCGGAGTGTGAAGCTACACATTGTTTTACACCATACCCGTGTTGGGGGCATATTTTGGCAGTAGTTGAACGTGAGTCAGCAGGAGTGGCGTAGAGACCGTCCAGAGCACTGTGATCGGTGCCGGAGTACATTAGTTTGGCATTACGAACTACCTGATTGTTGCATTACGTATTACATCATTTTGGTATTACGAACTGCCTGATTGTTGCATTACACATTGCATTCTTTCTACATCACAAAGTACCTGATTATTGCATTACGAACTGCGTAGCATTCCATTAGGACTGCATTGGATCATTTAGAATTGCTCATTGATACTGCAAGAACCTACAAGGGCTGGCTGGCCTAATAACCTGCCAGTTGAAATACTACAAATATGCATATGTTGGATTTTTATTGTGTGGTCTCATCTAATATCTTTTTTATATAAACATATACTTGTTTTTTATGAAACTCGTGTGGAGTCCATTTGTGGTGTCATCATTGGGTTACTGAGAGCGTGGTTGCAAATTCTTTACACATTTGCCTTGGAAATAAACCTGGCTGCTCGTGTGAAGCTACTGGTGGGGTGAGCAGGGGCTATCTGAGAATGTGTCCTTCCTTTACCTGACTTAAAAGCAAGGGCCCCTATTTGGCCTAAGGTACCCACCTCAACCAACTAGAAACCCCAGTTTTAACAAGAAGTTTATGAGCTCTGAATCTAAATTTGATGAACTGCAGACCTTTTTGTCTATTACTGGCCTTGCACATCTGCTCTCAATACTCTTCGTACTTCCCTATCCAAGAGTTTCCTAATCCAAGACTTAATAAACTTTCCAATGTGATCTATAGTCCACCATTCACCACTCCGTGGGTGTTTAATATTCAAAGGAGTAGACATGTCTCCTCAGATGGGTCTTTATCTGTATTACTTGAACATGACCCTTCCATATTCTCAAAAACCTCATCAAACTCATCATCCTCGTTTAAATCCAAACCATACTCATCTAAATCTTTACCATCAAGTACTCCATCTCTGTACATTTCTCCCTCGAAATCTTCCTCTTGTGTGCCACTACGGGCAACTTTTCCATGTGTGCCGCTAAGGACACCTTTTTTTTGCGTACCGCCATGGACCCCCTTTTTTGTGGTGACCACCAAGTCATCATTTCCCTTTTTTGACATCTCAATCTCCTCAATACTTCTTGACATTATGGTCTATTTCCTACCAACTTCTCCACTTACACCTTCTCCCTCTGAAAGTGAAAAATATTCTTCTCTATACTTTAATTCTCGTTTTCAATTTTTAAGTACACCATCCAATGCTTACTTTACCTGTTTCCTCATATCTTGTTAAATCTCTTCACTACCTATTCATTAACATTCACTCCTGTAGCCTGAAACTCACCTCTGTGCCTCAGTCATACTGAGTTATTATCTTTTTCCCCAAATATATACTATTACCAAACAAAGCAAACCCTAGACACCTACTCTTTTTCTCAAAAAAAAACAAATCTGCTAATGATTCCAACTGACCTATTTAAACCGCCTCTGCGCCAGTATATGTTATTCTTAACATATTGTAAATTTCCCATTCTGAAGTTGCTGCTCAATTCTTGCGTGAACTAAAAATTCACGTACTTGCGAGCATGCACTAATAAGAAATTCCTTAAATCACATAATGCACGAGTTAGGGCTCCAGTCCTCAAAAGCGCTTGAGAGCATGAGCTAGTAAGGGATTCCTTAAATCAAATCAGGCGCGAGTGAGGACTCCGGTCTTCAAAAACTCCTACTCGTGCCCTCCCACATAACTACATACTTAACTACGCTCAGGTGCCGAAGCTTATCAGATGTCTGAGTCAATCCTGCGACAATCCTTGCATGCGAGCAGCGGGCCGCCAACAAAAAACCTAGCAACGAGCCACACTCATCCGCTCATTGATCCATGCTTGACTACCAAACAGGTAAACACACTCTGGGCCCGATTCACAGAATGAACTTACTACTTTTGGCATTCACAGAATGCACTTACTACTTTTGGTATTCACAGAATGAACTTACTCATTTCGGTATTCACAGAAGTTAGGACTACTAACTTTAGGACTCCTAAATGCCTTCTGTGAATACCGAAAGTCTTAAAATTAGGATTTTTCTCAATTTAGTAGTAGTAAAGTTAGGACTACTAACTTTAGGACGCCTAAATGCCTTCTGTGAATACCGAAAGTCTTAAAATTAGGATTTTTCTCAATTTAGTAGTAGTAAAGTTAGGACTACTAACTTTAGAACGCCTAAATGCCTTCTGTGAATACCGAAAGTCTTAAAATTAGGATTTTTCTCAATTTAGTAGTAGTAAAGTTAGGACTCAGCTTCTAATAAAAATGCCACTTGTGATTGGCCAGTGTCTACACCCAGTCGGCACCAGTTGTGTCCTGTGTTCTGTTGTGGCCGTGTTGCGGTTTCTGCCACATTGTTGTCAGTGTTGCTGTGCATGTGTGCCATTGGGGCCATCTCCCGCGTCCCCCAGTCCCTGGTCGTGACTCACCCTACTGCTGTAGTGTCCGGTCATGTTGAGCAGTGTCTGGTCCCCTGACTCCAGTCACTGTCTCCCCACTGATGACTTTGGACACAATTTTCTCCATATCGTCCAGCTCCTCCAGTGGCGCAGGACTCCCACCTCCAGTCTGCATTGCTGTCTTTCGGTTTTTGGTGAGTTTCAGCTTGGTTTTGCACTTTACATCATTCCAGCACCTCTTTACCTCTTCCATTGTCTTCAGCACTCCCACTGCATTTACCTTCTCCATGATGGACTGTCATAGTCCGTTTTTGGTTGCCAATGACACAGTGGAGGTGACGAACAGTTGTTGATGGTGTTTGACCACCTACGTTATCAGGATCCTTTTTTCCTGCAGACTGAAACGCTTTTCCTTGGTCTTCCCTGACCTAAGGTCCCAGGTAGGTCCTCCGGGGGGCTTGTGGGGTTCTGGTTTTCCTCTGAACTTGCTCCGGCAACATCCATTGTGCCTCTCTGCTGTTTGGCATTTGTTTGGCAGTTTTTTTTTCTACATTTATGGTGATTTTTCCTGCATATGAATTGCAGGCCTGTAGCTGGTTTTCACTGATTTTAGTATCGCAATTGGCCTCATCGCAGCTTTTTTTGCGTTCGCATTTGCATTTTTGCGGCGTGGTGTTGATTTTAACTCGGTCAGTTGACGCATTATCTGGAGACTATCACATGGTACCGCCATGTTTACAATGCTTGGTTAACATGGCGGAAATTTCACGTGATACACTGCGATATTGGAAGTTCCGTTAAGTTACTTTTGCAATTGTTATCACATGTTCTTTAGAATATGCCCCTATGTGTGCCAAGACTGGTGACACAAATGCTACTTGTGAGCCTGCAGCACAAATTGTGCCACCCACACCAGTAGCCATAAGGAGAGCATGCAGGCCTGCCACTGCAGTGCCTGCATGCAGTTTGTTAAACTGCCATGCTGTCCTGACAAGTGCATCCACTTGCCAGGCCTTACCCTTCCCTTTTTATGCACATCAGACACCCCTACGGTAGATCCAGGGTACCCCCCTGGACAGAGTGCATTGTATGTGAAAGGTAGGACATCTACTGAGGTGTGTACCATGTCCTGACCGTGAAATACTCTCCATTTCGTTATTCACGGGTGATACGCCATCTTGCCCTTAGGACAGAATGGGGATGCTGTGTAATATGTTTCCAGCCTATCTTCCCATAGGTGTATGATGGAGTGATGAAGCTTAGTATACCTGAACTCACAATTTAATAACACATCTTTTTGTGAAGGTGGTTTTTGCATTGCGTGTTTACAAACCACACTTTTAGAAGTGGCTGTTTTTTGTGTTCTAACATTTCTGTGTGTCTCTGCCTGGTTGTGGATTGACTGTCTGGATTTGAAAGTAATAGGATCTGGGAAATGTCTTGAACCAGGGGAGGAGGTGAGACAGCAACAGGCTGACCTGCATCTGGAGTGTACGTGGGAGGAGTAGCCCCCTCAGCTGAAGAGGCCTCGGCTGCCATCATAAAACAATGGCACCTGCTGAGTTATTGAAGATCCAGACCCCCACTATCAAAGGAAGAAGGTGTCACTGGCATGGAGACACCAAGAACTGGTTTGGACAGCGGTAAGTGCCCCTCTGAACACACTGGGGCCGATTCACATAGCTAACTTACGACTTTTGGTATTCACAGAAGGCATTTAGCAGTTTTAAGTTAGGATGTTGTCTTAAGCTAGGATTTTGTCTTAAGTTAGGATTTTGTCCTAATTTAGGATTTTGCGTTAAATTAGGATTTTGTCTTAAGTTAGGATTTTGTCTTAAGTTAAACTTAAGACAAACTTAAGTTAAACTTAAGTTTAACGTAAGACAAAATCCTAACTTAAGACAAAATCTTAACTTAGGACAAAATCCTAACTTAAGACAAAATTCTAATGTAAGACAAAATCCTAACTCAAGACTACAAAATTCCTAAAGTGAATACCAAAAGTAGTAAGTTTAGGATTTTGTCTTAAGTTAGTTCTGTGAATAGGGCCGTCAGACTTCAGACATTTAGGGGTATGACTATGAAAGCTGAAACCCCTAAACGCTGGAATGGAACTGATCAAGACTGAAAGGGATTACAACTACTTTGTGGTCAAGAGAAACCTCTGCCAAGGAAGAAAGAGCTGAAGAGACTGTGTGTTCTGGGGCTGGCCGCAGTTTGCTGATATAACCAATGAGAGGCTAATAGACTTTGCTGTGTGCTGTGTCCCCCTGCTTGAAAGGACTTTGCTGTGTGCTGTGTCCTGAAGTAACTTGTCCCCAAGGGCCCGAGGAAAGCTGGCTCCCTGTTGTGGAAACTCAGGAACATAAAAGCTTCCAGCGGTGTCTCAGCAACCCTGTATGCGTGTGTTTTTTTTAGCCTGAGACCTTCGTAAGAACTGCCCCATGATCGTGTGCACCCGGAGTCCAAGTGAGTCTCAGCAACAATAGGGGGGCTTTGTGCATCCTGAGAAATTTGTGAGGGTTGCCCTGTGATCGTGTGCACACGGAGACCAAGTGAGTCCCAGTGACGCTGTGTGTGTGTGCTTCGTGCAGCCTGAGACCTTTGTGAAGATTGCCCTGTGATCATGTACACCGAAGCTCAAGTGAGTTTCGGCGACACTGTTTGGGTGTGCTTCGTGCAGCCTAAGATCTTCCTGAGGATTGCCCTGTGATTGTGCACAACCAAAGCTCAAGTCAGTCTCAGCGACGCTATGTGCATGTGCTTCGTGCAGCCTGAGACCTTCGTTAGGATTGCCCTGTGACCGTGTACACCCGAAGGTCAAGTAAGTCTCAGCGATGCTGTGTGTGTGTGTGCCCTGTTGCAGCCTGAGACATTTGTCATTGCCATCAGCGCAGACCGGCATCCCCAGAGGAGCTGTTCCACTGGTCCGAGGCTGCCTTTGCCAAGGAGGACCCGTGTGCCACTGCCCAAGATCAACGAGTCGCATCCGAGGCCAGAGTCACAAGGAGCGGAGAGGAGAGTGAGATCGCACCCTCTAGGTAACGCTCAGCGAGCGTGCGATTGTCATGCCTGGGGTGGGGTGCTGGCTACGAGAGAAATGCTCTTGGCTTTTACTCACTTTGCAGCCAAGCCTCTGCTGAAATCCACATTGGACCCGTACTTACAGAGGAGTGGCAGTACTGGGGCCGGAGTGTGAAGCTACACATTGTTTTACACCATACCCGTGTTGGGGGCATATTTTGGCAGTAGTTGAACGTGAGTCAGCAGGAGTGGCGTAGAGACCGTCCAGAGCACTGTGATCGGTGCCGGAGTACATTAGTTTGGCATTACGAACTACCTGATTGTTGCATTACGTATTACATCATTTTGGTATTACGAACTGCCTGATTGTTGCATTACACATTGCATTCTTTCTACATCACAAAGTACCTGATTATTGCATTACGAACTGCGTAGCATTCCATTAGGACTGCATTGGATCATTTAGAATTGCTCATTGATACTGCAAGAACCTACAAGGGCTGGCTGGCCTAATAACCTGCCAGTTGAAATACTACAAATATGCATATGTTGGATTTTTATTGTGTGGTCTCATCTAATATCTTTTTTATATAAACATATACTTGTTTTTTATGAAACTCGTGTGGAGTCCATTTGTGGTGTCATCATTGGGTTACTGAGAGCGTGGTTGCAAATTCTTTACACATTTGCCTTGGAAATAAACCTGGCTGCTCGTGTGAAGCTACTGGTGGGGTGAGCAGGGGCTATCTGAGAATGTGTCCTTCCTTTACCTGACTTAAAAGCAAGGGCCCCTATTTGGCCTAAGGTACCCACCTCAACCAACTAGAAACCCCAGTTTTAACAAGAAGTTTATGAGCTCTGAATCTAAATTTGATGAACTGCAGACCTTTTTGTCTATTACTGGCCTTGCACATCTGCTCTCAATACTCTTCGTACTTCCCTATCCAAGAGTTTCCTAATCCAAGACTTAATAAACTTTCCAATGTGATCTATAGTCCACCATTCACCACTCCGTGGGTGTTTAATATTCAAAGGAGTAGACATGTCTCCTCAGATGGGTCTTTATCTGTATTACTTGAACATGACCCTTCCATATTCTCAAAAACCTCATCAAACTCATCATCCTCGTTTAAATCCAAACCATACTCATCTAAATCTTTACCATCAAGTACTCCATCTCTGTACATTTCTCCCTCGAAATCTTCCTCTTGTGTGCCACTACGGGCAACTTTTCCATGTGTGCCGCTAAGGACACCTTTTTTTTGCGTACCGCCATGGACCCCCTTTTTTGTGGTGACCACCAAGTCATCATTTCCCTTTTTTGACATCTCAATCTCCTCAATACTTCTTGACATTATGGTCTATTTCCTACCAACTTCTCCACTTACACCTTCTCCCTCTGAAAGTGAAAAATATTCTTCTCTATACTTTAATTCTCGTTTTCAATTTTTAAGTACACCATCCAATGCTTACTTTACCTGTTTCCTCATATCTTGTTAAATCTCTTCACTACCTATTCATTAACATTCACTCCTGTAGCCTGAAACTCACCTCTGTGCCTCAGTCATACTGAGTTATTATCTTTTTCCCCAAATATATACTATTACCAAACAAAGCAAACCCTAGACACCTACTCTTTTTCTCAAAAAAAAACAAATCTGCTAATGATTCCAACTGACCTATTTAAACCGCCTCTGCGCCAGTATATGTTATTCTTAACATATTGTAAATTTCCCATTCTGAAGTTGCTGCTCAATTCTTGCGTGAACTAAAAATTCACGTACTTGCGAGCATGCACTAATAAGAAATTCCTTAAATCACATAATGCACGAGTTAGGGCTCCAGTCCTCAAAAGCGCTTGAGAGCATGAGCTAGTAAGGGATTCCTTAAATCAAATCAGGCGCGAGTGAGGACTCCGGTCTTCAAAAACTCCTACTCGTGCCCTCCCACATAACTACATACTTAACTACGCTCAGGTGCCGAAGCTTATCAGATGTCTGAGTCAATCCTGCGACAATCCTTGCATGCGAGCAGCGGGCCGCCAACAAAAAACCTAGCAACGAGCCACACTCATCCGCTCATTGATCCATGCTTGACTACCAAACAGGTAAACACACTCTGGGCCCGATTCACAGAATGAACTTACTACTTTTGGCATTCACAGAATGCACTTACTACTTTTGGTATTCACAGAATGAACTTACTCATTTCGGTATTCACAGAAGTTAGGACTACTAACTTTAGGACTCCTAAATGCCTTCTGTGAATACCGAAAGTCTTAAAATTAGGATTTTTCTCAATTTAGTAGTAGTAAAGTTAGGACTACTAACTTTAGGACGCCTAAATGCCTTCTGTGAATACCGAAAGTCTTAAAATTAGGATTTTTCTCAATTTAGTAGTAGTAAAGTTAGGACTACTAACTTTAGAACGCCTAAATGCCTTCTGTGAATACCGAAAGTCTTAAAATTAGGATTTTTCTCAATTTAGTAGTAGTAAAGTTAGGACTACTAACTTTAGGAAGCCTAAATGCCTTCTGTGAATACCGAAAGTCTTAAAATTACGATTTTTCTCAATTTAGTAGTAGTAAAGTTAGGAGTCCTAACTTTACTACTACTAAATTGAGAAAAATCCTAATTTTAAGACTTTTGGTATTCACAGAAGGCATTTAGGCGTCCTAAAGTTAGTAGTCCTAACTTTACTACTACTAAATTGAGAAAAATCCTAATTTTAAGACTTTTGGTATTCACAGAAGGCATTTAGGCGTCCTAAAGTTAGTAGTCCTAACTTTACTACTACTAAATTGAGAAAAATCCTAATTTTAAGACTTTCGGTATTCACAGAAGGCATTTAGGAGTCCTAAAGTTAGTAGTCCTAACTTCTGTGAATACCGAAATGAGTAAGTTCATTCTGTGAATACCAAAAGTAGTAAGTGCATTCTGTGAATGCCAAAAGTAGTAAGTTCATTCTGTGAATCGGGCCCTCTGAGTCTACTATGTAAAAAATGCTCTCGCTCATACCCATTTTCTAGCAATAGTTTTATGACATTTTACATCGTTGAAAGGGTAAACTATAGATTTGTAAAAAATAATATTTATATATATATATATATATATATATATATATATATATATATATATATATATATATATATTTTTTTTAGATGAAAACAGTCCCAGTCACTTTTCCATATATTAGAAGCTGAGGCTCAAACGATCACAGTCTTAACACACCTACTCAAGCCATACACTATTCAAAAGATTAACAAATTGCAATTAATAAAAAAGGTACTTATCTCTCCTGGAGCAGCAATTAAAAGAGGTATAATGTTCTGTTTCATGGATATTTATTGACTAGTGTGACCTGGTTCTAGTGTTTAATTGTTATAATGTTCTTTAAAGGTGCTGCAGGATTAGTATTAAAATATATAATGCATAATGGTAGCCTCCAGTCTAGAAATGAAATCGAGTGGTAAAACTACTTTTGCTATAGAAATAGTGTTTTAGAGACAAATCTGCAACATCCAGAGCTAATAAATTGAGGACTTTCTGTTACCAACCATCTTTAAATCAGATTCAAGGTCTGAAAATCCTTAGTGGTCACACACAGAAAGTGGATACTTCTTCCAAGAAACAAGGGATATAATGTTGTTTGAATACTTTTTTCTGACTGTACACAGGGAAATGTGTTACTTTTCTGGCTTTCTCCTCACCACAGAGGCCATGAGTTGCTGACTTTGCACCATCCATCACACATATGCCAATGAGTCTAGCAACAAGAGATTGTCCCTTGTATATACCATGTAGCTTAGGCTTAAAATAACAAGTGCATGGAAAATGCCCATCCTCTACAGTCTAAAAAAGGGAAGACATGGAGCTATATAAATATTAGGGCTATGCTAGGCACAAAGATCTCCTCCAATTTGAAATTCTATAATATCTGTACCATACAATGGGGCAGATTTACTAACTTTTCATGCAATGAGCTCAGAAACCAAAGTTGTTTCCCTGCATTGCATGAAATGGACAGAGCAGCACAAGACTATATCTGCTAATAGATGGCAATATTTTCCTCTCTCCAGGCACTGGTGTACTTTATGCTGCTATGCAGAAACTCACACCCTTTGAACTATAGTGCAAGGGTGGGTGAGTCCTGCCAAACATGGTTTTTGTAGTGGAAGGGGGCCCTTTTAGTACAAAAAACGATGCTTTATTTCTGTCCCACTTTGTATGTGTGCTGTACAGTGCAGCAGATATGCAAAGTTGGAAAGATTTGGAGAGTTTTAAAACTTGCTCCACTATATATAATACATGGGATTCTGTAATCCCCTTACATAAACACCTGTCTCAAATTTCTTTATAATCAGCAACTTGGAATGCACCAAATGGCTAATTATAAAGAAAAGATGTTAGAACTAGACAATATTCGAGTTCCGACCTAACATTACCTGCTGCCAGAGGCAGCACCTGAGGATATAGGCAGGTCAGGCCACAAAGCTAATACAAACACCTCTTCAAAGCAACAACCAGAATGTTGCTTTTCTTTCTTCTGCTCTATTTTAATACATTACAATAACAAGCTGCGAGAATATGTTTATTTTGTGTACACTTTTATAGAGAAAAGCTAGAGTCGTTCTGCGTATTTCTACATGTTCCGAGCTACTGCAGCATTTTTTTTAAACTGACTTGTATTGAACAGTTTCTAATATCTGTTTGCAACAGATATGTAACAAGTTTTTGATGCATTTAATTTTTCACTAGAGGATTTATTTTAATTATTCATGGTTGTAAAAATACTCGCTCTTTAATATGAAAGAGCCGTGCACCAATGTTTTAAGTTGTTTGTTGGAAAGGTGATGGTATGATCACTTATTATATGGGATAAAGAATCCCCTGGCATACATGATAAGGCTATTGCAAGCCACTTCAGATGTCCAGAACTTTATAAGGGAACATGGTCTTCGTTCGTTCCTCTATATGGTTATGGACCTCCTCTGTGAATTGGAATATCTCTATAATATGTGGTAGAGGCTACTTTTGACCGAATATATATATATATATATATATATATATATATATATATATATATATATATATATATACATATATATATATATATATATATACATATATTAACTACTAGCGATCGCCAGTAGGTAGTTATAGCTAGGACCTAGTTTCCATAGGAAATCCACAACATTCTATTTGGAATAACTTTGGCACCGGTGGAAGAATCTTCATGAATTTCTCCAAGAAAATGGCCTGCTTGGTTCCGCTCCTTCCCTGAAAGTTTGGGGGTGATTCATCAAGCAGAGGCCTAGAAAAAAGGGAGGTCCCAAAACGTGTTTTCCCCATGTAATTTTCCATAGGGACCTTTACCCAGGGCTACAGCCCGAAAGGCTGAACGGAATTACATGAAATTTGGCAGAGAGGTAGAGTTCTGTTCGCAGATTGTGCTTTTTTGTTAAATGGTGTAAATCCGTTCAGTAGTTTCTGAGAAAATTGCAAGTAAAATCATAGTGATATCTAGAGACGGAGTTCAGCACGCGTACGGAAATCTGTTCAATTACGAGCGCGAGTTGCATGCTGATTGGCTGTGAACTGTCTGTCAACACTCGAAACCAGGAAGTGTTGGCGGCCATCTTGTGGCTCGCTAGAACCAAGGTACAAGAAAACAGTAAAACAAAGTTGAGAAATAGGGAAGGGGGTAGGCTAGAGACATTCTGACCCTCTAGGCTTGCTCAGGGGGTCGTATATCGATGTTTTGGCTCTATTATTTATTTTTTAAAGAAACATCGCGGCGTACGCCTATGGAAATACATAGAATTAGGAGCTGGATGCTGATTGGCTGTCAATACTCCAAACCAGGAAATGTTGGCAGCCATCTTGCTTGTCGGGAGAGCAGAGTCACAAGAAAACAGTAAAAGAAAGTTGAGAAATAAGGAAAGGGAGAAGGGTAGAAACATTCTGACCATATAGTGTTGGTCAGGGGCTGATACATGGATCTTTATGCTCAATTTTAATTTTTTTTAAAATAAAAAATGGCGGGGTACTCGTGCAGTACTTGTACGTGGTGGAAAAGGTGAAAAAAGAAGTAGAAGTTTGTTTTATTCATTAGGTCCCGGGAGGGCAAATTACAGGGGCAATATTTCTGCATAATGGGGGCTTGTAAGGTGCCCCGAGCACTGGAGAACGGTACTCCTCTGGTTCTATTTTGAAGTATGCGGGGGGGATTCGGTCCTACTCCCCGCAGTCTCGGTGAGCGGCACCACTGTTGTGGGAAGTAATCAATGACACCAGAATAAATGAAAGATGTATTTATTATGAATGTAACAAGGGCCCACAGGGAGCCAGAAGGTAAGGTTGCATTCTCAACAACCCCTCAGGTCTTTTTAAAAAAAATATATATTTTGAGCTCTCTCTCTCTCTTTCCCAGTACACATTGCAGGGAACGCTACATTTCTGGGGCAGTGCTATGTAAAATGAACTTCCAGCTCCGGGTACCTGCATTGTCTGGAGTTTTTTTTTACTGTTGGGAGGGTGGGCTTGATAATACGTCCTTGTAAATTGCCATAGAAGCCTATGTTCTGGTGTTACCATGGGCTTCTATAGGAAATAACAAGGCCGTATTATCAGGCTCATTATCGCCATTTTATCTGCAGTTTCCTGTCAATAAAACGGTGATAATTTTAACACCGGTCCTTGATAATATGCAACTAAGTTTACTGGTCAAAAAAAGAGAGCAATGGGTCATATTATCAACAAAAGGCGATACATTATCGCTGTTTTTATCGGCAGGAAACTGTCAATAAAGCAGCGATAATGGGCTCGATAATATATCCTTGTGAATTGCCATAGAAGCACATGTTGACACTAGAACTTGGGCTGGTATGGGAATTTACAAGGGCCTATTATCAAGCCCATTATCGGCGCTTTAGAGGCAGTTTTCTGCCAATAAAAGAGGCGATAATGTATCGCCCTTTACTGATGATATGGCACTGATGGGCATATTATCAAGGACCTGTGTTAAAATTATCGTTGTTTTATGGGCAGGGAAGTGCCGATAAAATGGCGAAAATGGTCTTGATAATACGCCCTTGTTAATTCCCATAGAAGCCCATGTTCTGGTGTTAACATGGGCTTCTATGGGAATTAACAAGGGAGTATTATCAAGCCCAGACGCGGCCCTTGGAGGGAGTTGCGGTGGGACAGGCGGGGCGGGAGAGGGGCAGGGTGGGGGGTGATAAAGAACAGAATCTGGATGATTGTAGGCAAGTAAACAATTAAACTAATAAAATGAATTTCTGGCTATATTATCAACATAAGGCGAAACATTATTGCCGCTTTTATTGGCAGGAGACTGCCGATAAAGCGGTATTAATGGTCTTTATAATATGACGTTGTGAATTGCCCATCACCTGTCGTTTTTGCATTTGTCACCCCGAGTGGGATGGGTATGCTCAGACGTGAGTCCCATGCACTCCACACCACTGGATATAAGCAAGCCGGGCTGAAGACGGCTGGAATGCCAGAAACCGGTCCTCGGAAGCTTGTTTCCGGTCCAGGGAAGGCATGGCTTGGCAGTTCGGGCTGGTCTGTTCCCATGAGGCACAAGGTCAGACTGTTTGCATATGGCCATGTCTGAACTGGGGTGGTGGGGAGTGCAAAAAAACAATGGATTTGGGCCCAGATCTCTGTACTGGGGTGAATGCATGACATTGTTCTACATTCTGTCCATCATCTGTCGTTTTTGCATTTGTCACCCCGAGTGGGATGGGTATGCTCAGACGTGAGTCCCATGCACTCCACACCCCTGGATTCAAGCAAGACGGGTTGAAGATGGCTGGAATGCCAGTAACTGGTCCTCGGAAGCTTGTTTCTGCTCCAGGGAAGGCATGGCTTGGCAGTTCGGGCTGGACTGTTCCCATGAGGCACAGGGTCAGACTGATTTGGATATGGCCATGTCTGAACTGGGGTGGTGTGGAGTGCAAAACAATGATGGATTTGGGCCCAGATCTCTTTACTGGGGTGAATGTATGACATTGTTCTACATTCTGTCCATCACCTGTTGTTTTTGCATTTGTCACCCCGAGTGGGATGGGTATGCTCAGACGTGAGTCCCATGCACTCCACACCACTGGATTCAAGCAAACCGGGCTAAAGACGGCTGGAATGCCAGAAACCAGTCCTCAGAAGCTCGATTCCGGTCCATGGAAGGCATGGCTTGGCAGCTCGGGCTGGACTGTTCCCATGAGGCACAGGGTCAGCCTGATTTGCATATGGCCATGTCTGAACTGGGGTGGTGTGGAGTGCAAAAAAATGATGGATTTGAGCCCAGATCTCTGTACTGGGGTGAATGTATGGCATTGTTCTACATTCTGTCCAACACCTGTCGTTTTTGCATTTGTCACCGCGAGTGGGATGGGTATGCTCAGACTTGAGTCCCATGCACTCCACACCACTGGATTCAAGCAAGCCGGGCTGAAGACGGCTGGAATGCCAGAAACCGGTCCTCGGAAGCTTGTTTCCGGTCCAGGGAGGGCATGGCTTGGCAGTTCGGGCTGGACTGTTCCCATGAGGCACAGGGTCAGACTGATTTGCAAATGGCCATGTCTGAACTGGGGTGGTGTGGAGTGCAAAAAAACGATGGATTTGGGCCCAGATCTATGTACTGGGGTGAATGTATGACATTGTTCTACATTCTGTCCATCGCATGTCGTTTTTGCATTTGTCACCCCGAGTGGGATGGGTATGCTCAGACGTGAGTCCCATGCACTCCACACCACTGAATTCAAGCAAGCCGGGCTGAAGATGGCTGGAATGCCAGAAACCGGTCCTCAGAAGCTTGTTTCCGGTCCAGGGAAGGCATGGCTTGGCAGTTCGGGCTGGACTGTTCCCATGAGGCACAGGGTCAGACTGATTCGCATATGGCAATGCCTGAACTGGGTGGTCTGGAGTGCAAATAAACAATGGATTTGGGCCCCGATCTCTGTACTGGGGTGAATGTATGACAATGTTCTATATTCTGTCCATCACCTGTCGTTTTTGCATTTGTCACCCCGAGTGGGATGGGTATGCTCAGACGTGAGTCCCATGCACTTCACACCACTGGATTCAAGCAAGCCGGGCTGAAGACGGCTGGAATGCCAGAAACCGGTCCTCGGAAGCTTGTTTCCGGTCCAGGGAAGGCATGGCTTGGCAGTTCAGGCTGGACTGTTCCCATGAAGCACAGGGTCAGACTGATTTTGCATATGGCCATGTCTGAACTGGGGTGGTGTGCAGTGCAAAAAACAATGAATTTGGGCCCAGATCTCTGTACTGGGATGAATGTATAACATTGTTCTACATTTTGTCCATCACCTGTCGTTTTTGCATTTGTCACCCCGAGTGGGATGGGTATGCTCAGACGTGAGCCCCATGCACTCCACACCACTGGATTCAAGCAAGCCGGGCTGAAGATGGCTGGAATGCCAGAAACCGGTTCTCGGAAGCTTGTTTCCGGTCCAGGGAAGGCGTTGCTTGCCAGTTCGGGCTGGACTGTTCCCATGAGGCACAGGGTCAGACTGATTTGCATATGGCCATGTCTGAACTGGGGTGGTGTGGAGTGAAAAAAAATGATGGACTTGGGCCCAGATCTCTGTACTGGGGTGAATGTATGACATTGTTCTACATTCTGTCCATCACCTGTCGTTTTTGCAGTTGTGAATTGCCATAGCAGCCCATGGTAATAGTAGAACATGGGCTGCTATGGGAATTTACAAGGGCCTATTATGAAGCCCATTATCACCGCTTTATCTGCAGTTACTGGTGATAAAAGTGGCGGTAATGGATCGCCTTTTGTTGATAATATGCCCCTTCATTTCTATGATAGTATGTAAAACTTTCCTTTTTTGTGTAGCAATTGTACTCTCTACGCATGCGCAGCCTCGTTTCAAAGCTGACGTTTTTTTCTTTTTCTTCAAGTTCAACAAACAAAGCTTTCTTTATTTCAGGTATTAACTTTGGCGCTTTGTTTTCCCGGGTTGTGTGTGTCATCCTCTGTTGTACTATATCATTATTGTAATATATTAATAATCGTATTTTATCTACATTTATTTCGAACGTAGTGTCAAGGCGCCAAAAGTTGATGAGATACTCCGTCGACCGCCAGTTTTTCACTGCTGTTTTTATTATATCTGTTACTTTCATTTTATCGTCCTCCTATTTTCTTTGTGATCGACGAGATTTCGAGGCAGAGACACCACAGTGTTTGTCCTTAAGCTCTGATGTTATCAGACTTGGTCACACGTATACCTAAAAACTAATTTGAAGGACGTAAGTCACAGCCATTACAACGTGTGTTCGTCAACACAAAGACATTATTAAGATTATTGCCGCTTTTATCGGGAGGAAAACTGCCGATAAAGTGGCGATAAAGGGCTTGAAAATAGGCCCTTGTGAATTCCCATAAGAGCCAAGTTAACACCAGAATCTGGGCTGCTACGGGAATTTCCAAGGCCCTATTATCAAGCCCATTATCACCGTTTTATCGGAATTTTTCCTGCCGATAAAAGCGGCGATAATGTATCGCCTTTTGTTGATAACATGCCACTTTGTTTCGTGTCCTGCATCGCATTTTGCGATGCAGGGTGGAGGATACGAAATTCATTTTATAAATTTAATTGTTTACTTACCTGCAATCATCCACATTCCGCTGTGTATAACCCCCCATCCTGCCCCTCCCGCGACCCACTTGCCTACCTCACCACAACTCCCTCCACGGGCCGCGACTGAGTCAGTTACTTGTACTTACCTTAAGGATAATAAATAAATAAAAAGTATATATTATAAAATTGTCAGCTGTGGAAGATACCAAAAAACACAGTTACTAGATATATTTTACAACACAAAATAATTTGTAAAACATTTCATTTGCCTTTTTTGCTGTTCTCAGAATATATTGAATTTTACTACAAACAGTGAGTTTAATAGTTTAATGGTACTAACAGCGGGCAAAAGAAAGACAATCCATAAAGATATCTTACAAAAACCCAGTCAACATTCTCAAGAACAATATAACAAATAGAAATAAAACATATCTTAAATGTTTTTTTCTAAGAGCAATTTCTTACATAAATATAACATATCTCAAACAATCATAAAATAACAATACATTCTGATTAATTTTCTTACACTGTAAATACTGTTACTTACAAATAGATGCTGACAAAATACACAGCAAAAAGTCCTTAATGGTTTTGCACACTTTTCCTAACGGCCAAATAGTATGCATCAAGTCCTTTGCTTGGAAGTTGTTCCATAGTAATCCTGAACGGCCTCCTCCCAGCTTTCTGATCCAAAACTTCCGACATTATCTTCGGGTCGACCAGGACTCATCCATCAGTCTGACGCTGTTCAACATCTACATGGCCACCCTAACTCAAGTAGCCACCATCACAACTTCAACAACATCTCCTACACAAAGAACACCCAGCTCATTCTCTTCCTCACCAAGAAGCCACATACCACCAAAATCAACCTCCATGACACAATGAAGGACGTCACTAAGTACATAAAGAGCAGCACTGTAAACACAAACTGACAGAACATGGAGGTACTCATCCTCAGACCCACTCCATCAGCCTCAGACAACTCCTGCTACCTGACTACAGTGTGAAGAGTACCAACACCTACCAACCATGTGCACAACATAGGATTCAACCTCAACTGCTCTTTCTCCATGTGTAAGCAAGACTACACTGTGTCCTTGTACTGCTATAACACCCTCCACATGCTCCGCCACATTTACAAGTGGATCGTAACCAAAAGAAGAAGAAAAGTGACACAGGCCCTCATCAGCAGCAGACTACATTGTGAAAAAAAACACTCTACCCATGAATTCTAGCCAAACACCTACAACAACTACAACAAATCCAAAAGACCACTATGTGACTGATCATCAATGTCCCTGGCTGCACCCACATCACCCACCACCTGATACACTTGCACTGCCTCAATATCAACAAAAGGATCACCTTCAGGCTCCTCAGCCTCACTTACAAAATACTCTACAACACCAGACTAATGTACCTTAACAGCAGTAATCCTAAAGGGCAAATTTTGATCTTAAAATTTTGTCTTTAAAAATATTAGGTAAGAATTTGGTAACTCTTTGGTCAAACGTTGCTTAAAAACTAATTGCGTATCATTACACTGTATCCAACCTTTCAGACATTTTAAATAAACAATGGAATGTCCAGATGTGGTAGAAGGTCCATCATGAAAAATAATAGCAATAGCTTTAAAAATTCTTCCTGATATTGAACATTGACCAGCTACAAAATTTTTAATTAAAGTTTTCAATTTTGTTCCATCAGTTCTACAACGTTGCAGCATTAAAATAAAATACTGTCCATATCTATGTATAAATAATGTTGATGACATTTCTGATTTACATTGGGTACACTCCATGTTTTGACTTGCTCCTCTAATTAGATTGTTAAAAGACACTGATTCACAGTCAGGTAAAGTCTAATATGTGTATCTCTCAGTGTCTATGTCAGTTCTACATGTACACAAACAATTTCGACAGTCATGATACTATTTATAAGAAAGGCCAAAAAGGTTTTCAACATCTATACCTTCATCTTCTAGTACACCAAGTATAAACATTAAAACTTCCTTGCAATCTTGCTGAATATTCTGTGTAAATTGACTAGAACCAGAACATATGTCCAAAACATTTCGAATATCGGAAACACTTTGTATTTTACTTTCATCACTAGTACATTTCTCATAAACAGAATTCAATAATGAACAGAATATTTTGTCCCCATTTTCTACAATTTGCTGTTGGAAACTTTGAAGAAAAAAAACAACATTAACAACAACATTAGCATAGCAGTTGACACCAAAAGTATTTTCAAACCGATAACCAACATTCTCTTCAACACTGTCCTTTGTCTTTTTTCTTGGAGGCGCAACTTCATCTTGTTTTTTTTTTCTTTCTCTACAGTTTCAGAAGAGATATTATCAAGTCTTCTTTTTCTACCTACCACACGCTTTTCAATCACTGGATATTGACCTAAATTGGGTGCATATTCTCTTCTTCACCTATTTTACTCTTTCACACAGTTTGTATCTGCAGAAACTTTTGTCTCATCAAAATCAATCAAGTACAATCCAGATAAAGTTTTGACTCGAGACAAAGCAACATATGACATACCTTCTTTAAACATGGTACTTCCAATATTTACTAAAGCACAATCTACACTTAAACCTTGAGATTTATGAATGGTCACCGCATATGCCAAACAAACGGGAAACTGTTTTCTGCAGACATATACATTTTTTACAAGCAAAAAACGAGCTGCACGACGACTAACATGTTGTACTTCAGCAATTTCATCAAATTTGATTTTCAAAAATTCAATGCCAGCTCTGTTTACATAATTAACAAAATCAACAATTTTACCCATTGCTCCATTTACTAAACCTTTTTGCACATTCAAATTACGTCACAAAATTACACTACAATTTACACATGCATACAAATTCTTTTCTAAACCAGCAGTTTTACTTATCGATTTCTCTAAAGAATCCAATTTCCTCTTCAGGTTTTCACTCAAAATAATACTGATTCCTTCATGTTCTATTCTATCAATGACTTCCAGTTTTATAATTTCTTTATTTTCCAGCTTTAACATTTCTTCATTGAATATAGAACATTCACGCAGTGTTGGCATTAAGCAGATTACAGATTTGTTTTCTGCAATTCTCATGTATATTTTCTCTGGGACAATATTCGCATTTGGAAACAAATTGGAAAGTAATCGTGTCTGTAAAGCTTGTTTGCCATGTTCGGTCAATTTTCCAATTCTTATATCTTGAAGAATAGTTCCATAATCAACATCATTTGCTTGTCGCATATTTTGTAGTAAGTTCCTTATACTGAAAATATGACCAAAAGTTTACATTGCCAATACTCCCCAAGGACTTTCTAGTATCTTCATGTACCAGTGTTTTAAATACTGGCTGTCCTTTTACAGTAGTAACATGTAGAAGATCTCCAAAAACTATGACGTGTTTTCCTCCGAATAATACGTCATACTCTGTTTTAAGAATTAGCTGCATTCTTAAATGCACAAAGGTAAGCATTAAGTTTGAGTCCATGCTTACCTCATCAATAATGAGAAGCTTCATTTTCTTCAACACTCTTGAAACTTCAAAAGAAGCGTCTCCAGATAGCTTGTGGTATTGTAATTTGTTGTCATGCTCTACTGGTAGCATTAATAAACAATGTAAAGTAATTCCTTTAATATTGTGTGCCGCCAACCCAGTTGGAGCAGTGACAACACAAGACAAATGTGAGTCAGTTCTTTTCTGTAGAAAACTTGTGATTACTTTAATTAAAACACTTTTTCCTGTTCCAGCTTGTCCGCTCATATAAATAAGGATAGGTTCAAATGATGAGCAAGAGCACTCTTTCTTCTCATGAAGAAATCCATGGTTAACCTGTTCCCTCACTTGCTCATATATTTCTATCTGCTCAAGATTTAGTCGTTGTTCCAAGTTTCCCAAGTTTGTTAGATGTTCTTGACCTTGATGCATTACTGTTTCCACCTCTTCCATAGCAGTTGCTGCTTCATTTAGAACAATTGGTTCTCCCAGTGGGTCCTGATTCAACAGAGCAGAAGTTTGACTATCTTGAGAACTGTCTCTAGCAATCTCAGCTGCAATTGTAGCTTCTTGCTCAGTTTCGTCATTCAACATTTTGACATAATTAGCAAAAACAGGACATTCTATAGTACCTTTAGTTGCATTGAAGGAATCTTCATAGCTGTCAAAATCTCCAAGTAATTCCACTTCTGAACGCCATGGCTTGAAAACTTGCAAAAGAGCTAAATAGTAAAATTCCCTTTTGTAAGGTGTTTTGCAACTCAGTTTACGGTGATTATTCAAATGTCTTTTTCTTTGTTTCAGCAGACATCCTTCAGAACCAATAATGGCATATGTACCATTATTAATGTTTTCGGTAATATTCCGTTTAAAAATATAGTTTTGCAGCACTTCATAGAGACAAATGTTCTCAAGATGATGACTTCTATTTGGATAATATGTTTGTTTTCACAATATCAGTACTTTCTGGCTCTTTTTCAGCTAAATATTCAATTTCTTGTTCAGATTTAAGAACTCGATTTTGTGTTGCAGCAAGACCTAGACTCACCCAAATGATTCTTCTAGATTTGGAGTATAGACTTGCAGATGATAAGCGATCCGAGCATTCATACGCTCCAATGTCTCGATGAGATAACATCTTCAAAATGTAACTGTATCATTTCTTACTTAGACTCTTCTTATGGGAAATCTCTTCCCACATTTCCTTCAATTCCGACTTTGTTATGTACGATGTCACATATCGAGCAACAGCAATGGAATTGTCTGCAACATATTGAATATCCATATTAGCATTCCACATGGACAAAATGACTGGGTTGTAGTCATTTATGTATTTTGACTCTTCATTTCTTCTTAAGTTGTAGGTATTTTTTGGAGACTTTCTTGTGATATTATGTCGCAAAGATGACATAAAACTGTTCACTCTTCCTTTCGATATTACAGGTCGAGGAAATGCAAAACGGCATTTGCTGTCGAATTTGTCCTTAGATTTGTACTTTTGATGACAGTATTTGCCACAACGATGGCTTTTGAATCGTAAGACTTGTTGTCTTAAGTCCTTATCTTGTGTACTTTAGGGAACTTCACATGTAGCATATTCTTCAATAAAAGACAACACAGTATCATCTGAGTCAGTTCCAAATTTGGGAGCATCCTTGATCCATAACAACATATGTATGTGAGGAGCACCTCTCGCTTGATACTCCTTTCTCCAAAAGAAATCCAGAACCTCTCCAAGAGGAGGAATTTTTGTATTGGTGATAAAAGACATCATAGCTTCGAATCTATGATTGAAATACCTGCATACATTAACAGGATCCAAAGAGCACAATTCTCCAGGTGTCTTGTTTTCGATATGTGGTATATTTGGATTTGCCTCTCGAAGAAATTGAAGTAAATCATCCCAAGCATATTCAGCACAGCTTAGAGTAAGGAACCATGTAGGAGTTCCTAAGTTCCTTAGCATACATTTAAGTTTTCCATGACGATGATACCAGTACTCATTCGTACCACCCTGACATGCCATCAGATGAATCAGCTGAGTTTCCAAAACATTATCTTTCTGCTGTACTTTATCCATAAATTCCTTTGCCGAAACATTTTGCAGATGTACACCTGTTTTCAATATGTGGTTTACTGCATAAGAAAATCCAGACAAAACACTCTGAAACAAAAGATGAAAAAAATATGGAATACATTGTCAAAATCTTGCATCTTCTGCATATAATCTTGATGTCCGGTATTCAGATGCAGGAATCTGCACAGGTCATTCATCATATCGTCCTCCTTTTCCTGTAGGAAACAACTGAGGGAAACAACAAGCTTCCAAGCTTTTTTCCCATACATTAATGGGACTTCCTTTTGCTTCTTTCATTTGAAATAACTCTATCGCATTCCCCATCATTTCTTTGGAATGCAATGGATGAACACTGTAATGTTCGTAGATTTCTTCAGTTCTGGACACATCAACGTTTACAATTTGTCCAGATGGCAAGTCAGTATCTTCTTGTACAATTATTTCTTCTTCTTCCACATACACATACACATTTTTTTAATATTGATTATTTTTTACCAGATACAATGTTGCCTTTTTGACTTTCCTAACAATTACTAATTCTTGCCAGATTGTCTTACTCTTAGTAGGAGCGCCATTAACAAGAATAACTAAAGGTTCATCCTCTACATTTTCTACACCAATAGTTTCAATATTTTTGTTTAAATCTAGAGGCAAATATACAACTCTTCCCTTTAATCCTCTTTGTAAATCAGAAGGAGGCAATTTTCCTGTCTTAGCCTGAAATGGATGCATACATTGAATAAGAATAGACTCATAGGTATTTAAATCTATCAGTTCAGAAGGAATATTTACCAACTTAAGATTATTATGCAGAGCTCTAGCAGGCATTTTGTTCTCTTCTAATTTGTTATAACAATAATTACAAATACGCTGATCAGAACCCAAATTAAAACAATTCTCTACCAACAAATAAGTTGCAAAATCCTTCCACTCATTATTATTTTCCTTTTCACTTTTTAAGTACAGATCAACAGTCCTGGTCTGATTTTTATAATGAATTTGTCGACAACTGATAAAAGAATAATGTGGCCTTTCACCTGAAATCCCCTTAAACTGTATAATTTCTTGCTCAAAATTTTCTACACTGCACTGTCCTACATTCTCTTTCACATTTTCTTCTATTAATCTCTCACTTTCTGCACTGTCTTCCTGAGGACCAAAGTAACTAATCTCAATTTCATCACAAACATTTGTTACATCTGATACAGATCAATGCAAAAGAGCACTTTTTTAACATTAGTGCTGGACTTTTCGCGTAATACAATGTTCTGACTAATTTCCTCATCTGAGTATGATGAACTGCTAACATCCTGAAATGGTGGAAAACACTTCGACATACTTTTTTAGAAACACAAGGCAGAGAATGACCTTGCAAACCAGTATTTTCTCTAACTCTGCAAGTGTCTAGTCCTTGTAACATCCTAATCTTTTGTTTAACACTTTTCTTGGTATAATTATGTAAGAAATTGCGTAAAAAATTAATAGATTCTTGCCGCACACTGCAAATACTACTACAATTCCAAATGTACACTGGAGCTTTAGGACGTCTTCCTAAAACTTCATAAGCTAACACCTCTTCTGCATTTCTAGGAACAATTTTTTATTTCTCAATAGGACAACCATTTCTAACCTCATAAGCATGACCACTGGTGTCAACTGCATGCAACAAATCATTACTCTGAAGATAACTTTCTTCACTAAAAAAAGGCTCAGAACTTGAACTATGTTTCCATTCACCCAAAAAACCTCACAAAAATTACTTCTGTTAATTAGTCTTCTCCACTTACTTTTGGACTTTATTAAATGGATTCGCTTATCTAGTGATCTAACTCTATTGATTACTAAAATAAAGAGTTTTCTTTTTAATTCAAAAGCTGTCTCAACTACATTTTTTATAGCTTTCTTCTTCTTATAAAACACTGTTTTTTCTTATATACCTTAATTTCTTTCATTACATTTTTTCTTTCTTTTGATAACTTTATTTCGGTCATTGACCATAAAAGTGCAGATAAAATATGTACAAGCACAATGATAAGATACATAAATATAAGCAGTTTAAAAAAAAATTATTAAACAGTGAGTTATCAAGAGAAGACTGGGCAATTAATTCCTATTACCAAAAACAGTTCTTCTACGCCACATACCATACAGGAAACGTGAAACAGAGAAAACAATAAGGGGGGAAGTATCAAATGTTAAAACTCTACAGGCCTGTGTACATTGCCTGAGTCCCAAATTTCTACACAACGGCATCAACCAACATTTTCGAATTCTACTATATGCCGGGCAGAAAAACATAACATGCGCAATGTCCTCTCTGCCATTGTTACAAGCAGGGCAACTACCCTCATTCGAATTGGCCCATTTAGAAGTCAGTGCCGTGATAGGCAAGGAGCCATGTCTCAATTGAGTACATAATTTCCTTGCAAGCGGGGGCTGAACTAGGTCCAAAAATTCCTCTTACTTGGATTCAGTTTTCGTCAACAAAAACTCAGTGGATAACCTGCCCAAGGTTGTCGAACAATATAGTAATTTAAGGTTGTGATATCTCACAGAAGCCATCAACTCTGACCTCTGGATCCTCGGGCAACTTTCTTCGGGGTTGTCCCATAGTTGAGGTAAGCCGACTTGGTAGAAGAAAGCTTTAATGTGGGATAACCAGGGTATGTTTTTATTCTTCATCAGGCCCCAGACCGCAGCAAATTCCACTCTATAGGCTGCGAGCTCTGGTATAGACCAGAGCCTTCTCCAGTAGAGTAGTGGTCGTGCGAACACCAGTTCTTTGATAGACTCCAGGCCCATATCCAGCCACAATGGTATGAGAGGGGTGCTTTGGCGTAGGCCCACCAAACTACGCATAAAGGCCTGCTTAACCTTTAGTAGACTCTGTATGTTCGTGTGTCCCCAAAGTTCTGCACCATACATAGCTGCTGACCTGACTTGGGTACTATAAATCTCAACAACAGGGGCAACTGGTTTAAATTGAGAGGTTCTATGAAATTTACCAATACCCCCTAAAATTTGCGAGAGTCTCAAGGAAGATTTAGATACTTGGTGGCCCCAATCAAAGTGTTCGGTCAGCGTAACCCCTAGGTAGACAAACGTTTTTACCCGTTCGAGTGGAATACCACTCAATACAGGGTTCGGGCGGGTGTGCCTCGGGGGATTGAAGATCATAAACTTGGTTTTCTCCAAGTTTATCTCCAATCCCCTCGAGGCACAGAAGGTTACAAACCCGTCAAAAACCCGCTGGATGCCCGTTGACGTTCTGGACAGCAACAAGGTATCGTCCGCGAACATCAGAGCGGGCACCCGGCCAGTGGCCAACCCCGGGGCATCACTGTCCCTGACACCATTAAGTGCATCTACCAAACCATTAATATAAAGGCTAAAGAGTGTAGGGGCCAGGACGCAGCCCTGGCGTACGCCCCTGGTTACAGGAAAACGGGCCGAGAGTTCTCCGTTCCTTCTACACCTCACCTGCGCATAGTTCCCTGCATGGAATCTAATTAGGACATCCAATAGGTAGGATGGGAGACCTAGTTCCTCCAACACCAGCCATAGTCTCTCCCTAGGCACCAGATCGAAAGCGGCCCGCAGGTCCATAAAGACAAGGTAGAGGCTGCCACCCTCTACTCTTGCAGTTTTCCAAAATAGGACCTGCAGCCGAAAGATTTGATCCAAGGTCGAGATGCCCGTTCTAAATCCGGCTTGGAGGGTGGTCAATGTTTCATGTTCCTCCATCCAACCCAATAGTCTGTCCAATAATATCCTACCCATTAGTTTCTGGGTGGTATCTAGAAGACTAATGGGCCTGTAGTTAGATGGAACTAGCGGGCAAGCCTTTTTAAAAATTGGGACGATCTCCGCTCCCAGCCAGGTCTCCGGTAGCACAGGGCCCCGGAGAACTGCGTTAAAAAGGACTACCAGGTAAGGTGCCCAGATTTTAGGCTGGGAGCGAAAGAGGTCGCCTGGGAGCTTGTCGAGGCCTGGGGCTTTATTTGGGCGAAGTCTTTGAATAGCAGATTCCACTTCCTTGAGAGAAATGCTCTCAAGGCTTTCAGTAGGAATCATCTCCCGAACATCCTGCAAGCCCGGACGGTGTCCCGAGCCCGAGGCCCCAGCCAGTCCATGCTCGTGGGGGGGTCTAGGGCCGGGGAAATCCAGGGGGCCATGTCTGCCTCTGGCATCTTGTCACAGGTTTGGCACTCTAGGTCGCCAAGCTCCGGGGTTGCGTAAAGTGCCATGAAGTGTGCCTCCCATACTGAGAGAGCAATGTTCGGTGATACAGCCTCTCCTCCTTCCTTCACCCCAGAAGTGACTATGGCCCAGAATGTCTTAGCATCCTTTGAGAGGAGCGCATGTCTCAGGTCTGCCCACTTCGATTCCTCCCACTCTCTCTTACCCCTGGTGAGTTCCTTCTTGTACTGCAATCTAAATGCCCGGATTTTTACAGTGTCTTTGGTTTTGATTGCTGCAAGGAGGTCCCTCTTTGCTTTCTTGCAGGTATAATTAAACCAAGGGTGGGTCCTAGACTTTTGCTGTTTGTTTCCACCTAGTGGGTAGAATACATCCCCTAGTGTCACGGCTAACTGCCTATGAATTTCTATAGCCTGCTGGTGAGAAGTCAAGTCACCCATCTCACTTATATGCGGGATAGCAATCTGATAAATTTTTGGAAGCAGGGTGGGGGAGTTTATACAATGGGGCCATTTGATCCTTCTCCTATTGTTGGTTACCATAAGGGGTATTGACACCAAGGCGGCATTAAGGTCAGGGTTAGTTAAACCAAAGGACCAAGGCTTAAGGGTTAAGACTAGGGCGTTATGGTCACTGTCATGCCTTGGTACAACCCTGAACTCTTTGAGTCTTTCCCAGTGTTTAGCTTCCATCATGAGATAATCAATGATGGAAGGATTGTTAGTCCGATTATTGTAGGTAGCCCTGGACAGTCGGGGTCCAACCTCCCATTGCACGCCCGCAGAGACGTTGCGAGGGAGAAAGATTTTAGTTGGAGTATCAACAGAGTCCAAGCCCTAACCGGAGTGATCTTAGGGGTGGGGATGCGCCAGAGTGAATCAACTTAGTCCTGTTCGCACATCTCGGGGCTACCCAGGGGCTCGAACTGGCAATTAAAATCACCACCAACGATTATCGCAATAGTGGGATCAAGTGTCTGGATGAAGAGATCAAGTGCTTTGATTGTTCAGGATTCCTGGCCATCCTTAGTTGGCCTTGAGTAGATGTTTATAATGGCTACTCGGGGTTTATGTTGGGGCATTAATAGTACACATTGGACATCCAGGGAATTTGTTTGCATTTGGATAGCCTGGATACCCAAGTGTGTTCCTATCCATATTGATAGCCCGCCCGAAGGGAGGCCTTGGCCCCTAACTACTGCCGGGATGTCATAGGTTGCAAAGCCCGGGCTAGAGCTCTCCTCCAGGGCCCAGGTTTCCTGCATCAGGCAGATATCATGAGCAGACATGAAGGAGGACCATTCCGGTGTGAGCAACTTATTTTTTATCCCGGCTATGTTCCAAGAAAGGATTTTTAGGCATCCTTCCACTATCTTATCTCGGCCTTGTGAATCCCCTACTCCATTTACTAGGCAACAATCCAGGCTCCCCTCTTCTCTGTTCCCCTCCCTCATCAAAGTATTAAAAATTGAGTTGTCTCTAATGGTGGCGGGTAGATCATTTTTATTTGATACTAGACCGCCCCTGGACTTTCCATTACTGATATGTGGTGAAGTATTTTCCTTTGGTGTAGGTCAATCTACCTCCTCCAACACAGAAAACCTGTTCCAGTGAGCCTGCTGCGGGAATGTGGGAGTGTGTGGAAATATGCCCTCCCCAAATGTCTGTCAATGTTGTATTCTGTTAGAAGGAGAGTAGAGACCCCTTTTGTGGTACGCCCTCTTGGGGTGGGTCAATCTCAGGTTGGGAATAGGGTAAAAATAAGACAAATGTAGCGGGTATATTTGAGAACTAGATCTACAAGGGGGAGCGTTGCAAATATGGTCCACAGCAGAAGTGTCCCCAAAATGTATTGTTACAACATTTCCTGACACTGGGCCCGATTCACAGAATGAACTTAAGACTCAATCCTAAACTTACTACTATTTTGGTATTCACAGAATGCACTTACTACTTTTGGCATTCACAGAATGCACTTACTACTTTTGGTATTCACAGAATGAACTTACTACTTTTGGTATTCACAGAAGTTAGGATTTAGTCTTAAGTCTGTCTTAAGTCTGTCTTAAGTTTGTCTTAAGTCTGTCTTAAGTCTGTCTTAAGACAAACTTAAGACAAAATCCTAACTTCTGTGAATACCAAAAGTAGTAAGTTCATTCTGTGAATGCCAAAAGTAGTAAGTGCATTCTGTGAATGCCAAAAGTAGTAAGTGCATTCTGTGAATACCAAAATGGTAGTAAATTTAGGATTGAGTCTTAAGTTCGTTCTGTGAATCGGGCCCACTGTTTTTGGGCCCCTCCCAATCCACTCAATTCTTCTAACCGCCAATATCTCCCCTGAAACATTTGGGGGTAGGGGTCTCTTTGTATTCAGCCACTGGATGCACTTATTTTTTAAATCGGTCTCATTTTCTCTTTTCCCCTTACCTAGAGCCGGAACTCCTGTGAGGGCGACCACATATGGTAAAGCTTCTGGGGGCAAATTATTAGTTGGCAACTGGCGAAGAGCAGTTTTGGATGGAGCACTCCTAGTTGTTGGTGAACTAGTTTTACCCGCAATTTCCCCCTCCTTGTGCATTAATGTAGGTTTATCAGTAATGGGAGTGGGATTCCCCACTGGCTGGTGAGTTTGAGAATGTGTACTAGTAGTTTGATGAGGGGGGAGCGCAACATGTACTTGCTCAGTAATAGTCGTTGGAGTTCCTGGACTTTTATTCTGTAAAACAAGGTTTTTTGCTGGAAGTCCACTAACACTAGGGAGATTTTTAGGTATACCAGCGCATACGGTAGGGGGTGAATTTACCAAGGGATTTGTAGGCTTTGTTGTCTCTACCCCCCTATTATTAAGGATGGAGACTAATCTATCCAGTTTTGACACCAGAGGTTTGATGTGAGTAACAATGGTCTGCTCCAAGCATGCCTGTAGGTCAGCGACCATATTGGTAACCCAGCACGGTATCCCTGGAGTCGGTTGTAATGAGTTAACAGTTGGGGTCACCAAATTAGGATTGGCCAGCTTCTTTTTGCCCGGTTTTTAAAAAGGCTTTCTTTTTTTTTCCTAGGGCATGTTTTGCCTACTTTAGGAGTTAACAAGGGTGAGGAACAGGTCAAAACAATGGGTAGGTCTTCAACATCTATGGGGTTCCCAGTAGGAGGCTGCGCTTTCTCAACATCTATAGGGTTTTCGGCAGGCGCCTGTGCACAGGGCAGCTCAGCTTAAGAAGACGTAAGGTAAGAGTTTAGGACCGCAGCTTCAGGTATAATAACTGAACAATCCCCTCCTTGCTCTTGAAAACATACTGTGGTTGTAATGGATAGACTTCGCTCTGTGTTCTCAATTGCAGTAGCCACAACCCCTATAGATTTTTGTAACATTTTATCGATTGCTGTCAGACTCGGTAGAGGCTGGAGTGTTGCCGCGTGCAATCTCGTATTTGGACGTGGTGCAGGATTTTTTTATTTTTTTCCCCAGATTACTCATTCTTTAAATGGGTGATGGACAGTAAAATAGATATAAAAAAATAAAAAAATAATATAATTTTTGCAAAAGATTCCGGTCACATAGATATAGACACCCTCAACATTACAAAGTGCGTTGTTATCTTGAGTGTAAGTGGCCAGGGGGTTTTAAGTCCCAATAACAGTACCTTCCTTAAAGGGTGGCTTTGTCCTCGGTAAATGTAAAGGGGGTGGCCCGTCCCGTCCTCCTCCGTTCAACGACGGTCACAGACGGTCCCGCCCTTGTCCCGGGCTTCTCCCGTCGCTGCCCGCGTGCTTCCCGCCACGCGGGAGGGGCAGCTTGTCTTTATGCGCCTCCAGGCGCGGAAGTGGCTCGAGGCGGGCGGCGTCCCGGTTCCCGCAAAGGATGCTGGGAAGTGTAGTTCTGTTTCCCGGGCTGCAATCCCCACTCAGCGGCCGTGTTGGCAAGAACAACGGTGGAGGAGAGCAGCTACGGGACCCCTACGGGCGATTTCACTGGTGCAGGTATGATTTCTGGCCCCACACGCGCTGGTGATAGAGAGCCCCGCTTCACCGGAGGGGCAGCTTGTCTTTATGCGCCTCCAGGTGCGGAAGTGGCTCGAGGCAGACGGCGTCTCGGTTCCCGCAAAGGATGCTGGAAAGTGTAGTTCTGTTTCCCGGGCTGCAATCCCCACTCAGCGGCCATGTTGGCAAGAACGGCAGCGGAGGAGAGCAGCTACGGGACCTCTACGGGCGATTTCACTGCTGCAGGTATGATTTCTGGCCCCACGCGCGCTGGTGATAGAGAGATAAATTTGATACCAATCTATTACAAAACATTTTTTTCCTAATTTCCATGAATTGCTTTATTCTCCTTGTACTATACAGTTTTGTCTGCACTTAATTTTGCATTATTCTTTTCTTTATTAGTAGTTTTTTTTTTCGTTGCTGATACACTAAAGACATTTTTCTGTTTCTGAACACTACTCTTAGTACATAGTATTTTCCACAAAAAAGTGCTCCTGCTCTTGAAAGGACTTTCTTTCTGTTTGTTAAGACATCTCTCTTCATGTAAATCTTCCTGGTGAGTTCTGTTCAAATACACACTTTTCTTTCGTTGCTTTCTCTTTTGGTCCTTTGTTGGCGTGCTGCAGTATTTTTAGTATCAATAAACACAACCTATAATAAAAAATATATATATAAAATCATAAAAAAATATCAAATATTCTATTAAATTACTTACCAGAACA
Source organism: Lissotriton vulgaris (assembly GCF_964263255.1). NCBI lineage: Eukaryota > Metazoa > Chordata > Amphibia > Caudata > Salamandridae > Lissotriton > Lissotriton vulgaris. The sequence continues at coordinate 1,368,713,721 of NC_141691.1, forward strand.
GAGGGAGGAGTATGAGGACAAACCTCGGAGTATAAAAATAAGAGGCCTTACAGCAAAAGAACAAGGAGTATGAAGCAAGGAAAATTTAATAAAAAATGAGAGTATAAATAGACAGTACAATATAACGGAATATAGAAACAGCAGAGGCCCGTGGAGAGAGTTGCGATGGGGCAGGCATGTGGGGCGGAGGAGGGGCAGGGTGAGGAGTGAAAAGAACGGAATCTGGAGGCATATTACCAACAAGTAGCGATATTTATCGCTAAATAGGTTTAGCGACGATTTTTTTATTGCTGCCTATCGCTGGATATGTTAGCGGAGAAAACATGCTATTAGCAACGTTTATCTCCATTGTGCTAAAATATCCAGCGATAGTGGCGAAATGCGTGAATATCGTCTAGAATACATTAATATTCACGCATTAGAGACGAAAGGGTCTTAGCCATGTTATCCACCTCCCATTGGATAAAATGGCTAAGAACTGGTCTGGGCAGGTGTTAGTATTTGGAGATATTCACGTTTACCGCGAATATTTCCAACGCTACGGCTGCCTTGCTAATAGGCGATAGTGACGTTAGAGATTGCCTTCAGTCGCTAACTGGTTGGGTACGCCCACTTTGCACGTTATTAGCGATAAACATCGCTGACATGCAAAGTGGGTCCCAAACTGCTCGCTATCATCTAAAAGCTGTCGCTAACATCAGTTAGCGACAGGATGCTAATAGGACGATAGAATTGTCGCCGCTTAGCGGCCGAGAACGAACGCTAAATGGGTGATAATTGGCTATCGCCCCCCTTGGTAATATGCCCCTTGGATCATTGCAGGTAAGTAAACAATTAAATTATTAAAATGAATTTTGGGACATATTATGAATAAAAGTCGAAAGATTATTGTCGTTTTTATCGGCAGAAAAATGCAGATAAAGCGAGGATAATGAGCTTGATAATATGCTCTTGAGAATTCCCATACCAGCCCAGGTTAGCAATTTACAAGAAGCTATTATTAAGCCTTTTTTTGCAGTTTTATCTGCAGTTTCCTGTCCATAAAACGTCGATAATTTTAACACTGGTCCTTAATAATATGCCCGTGAGTGCCATATTATCAGTAAAGGGCGATAAACTATCGCCGCTTTTACCGTCAGGAAACTGCCACTAAAGCTTTGATAATGGTCTCGATAATATATTCTTGTGAATTTTCATAGAAGCCCAGGTTAACACCATCACCTGGGTTTCTATAGGAATTCTTAAGGATATATTATCGAGAGCATTATCACTGGTTTACCAGCAGTTTCCCTTTATTGATAATATGGCCCATAATCCCTTAATCCCTTAATGTACAGAGGCACACAATTATATTAAAGAAAAAAAATAACAGCATGCATTATAGCAAAACACATTTACTACTATGAAAAGTTTAACAACGGATGAATATAGGAGCATATTGTCAATACAGGCGATAACATTATCGACACTTTATCGGCAGTCTTGATAATATACCCCATAATTCGTTAATGTACAAAGATACACCACACAGACGCACTCCCATACAACTTTTCAACTCACCTTTCAAATTGAATACTAGATTAACAAGAATACCACACCCACAGTGGATATTCTTCTACAAAATCTCTAGAGTACAGTGTTTGCAGCACAACCGTCAAATTGAACATTTTCCCTGTCATTTTACGCATACATACATATAAATAACCAATTAAAATCCTGTTCACATTAATGCAATAGAAAACCCACATTTCTATTGGTTTAACATTCCAAAGCTTTCGAACTAATAGAACTTTCAACCCTTCCCCCGTTCCAGAATCTGCCAGTTACCATAGAAACACTTCAGGGAACAACTAACTCAGCACACAGGTGAAAAGTTCATCATACATTGTTGCAAATTAAAATAGCAAGTGTGCTTGACTGGAGAATATACCAGCTTATCTTATGTAACGTTCTTTTTTATCACTTTTTCTTAACCAATAAAAATAAGGCTTTTAAAAAATAGAAACATGGAACCTAGTTTTTGGTAAAATGTTGTCAAACCGCCAATGATTTCTTTTCTTTTTTTGTAAACTGCATGTTGTCCACCATTTTAGAAGAATCTTACTTTTGAAACTAGCATTTCATTTACAGACACCATCAGAGTGCATCCAGACCTCTCTTGAAAATGCTTACAGTGTGGATTGTCGGACACAGCTATATTTTCTGGAGTCAAAGGTAAGCACAACAGAAAAGAATTCACAAGGACCTAGGTTTACCAAGTGTAGACATTGAATGGATTGGACAGAGAGGATTAAAGTTGTACCAATTGATGCCATTGGTGAAATCCTCTATGCATCTCCAACACCCTGACCTCATAATTGTGCATTGTGGTGGCAATGACCTAGGCACTTTGACTTAGGTAGCTCCGGAAATGCTCATGAAGGACACCTTTGCCCAATTGATGACACTGTTCCCGAAAAATGTCTTTGTATATTCTAATATATGCCAAAGGCAGAGATGGAAGCGGTCCAACCACTATTGTTCACAGTTTGAAAAAGCTAGGAAACATGTGAATAAATCTGTTTCTGCCTTTCTCCGAGACTACTGAAAGGGGTCCATTTACAACAATAATCTGTGTTTCAATATGCGCGGCATCTATAGGAGAGATGGTGTACATTTTACAGATGAGGGGAACAGAGTGTTCCTCATAAACTTAAGACTCTGCTTTGGTACTTACTTGTAGGTACTAAAATTTCGCAATAAACACATCGGCTCTATTTAGAGACACACAACACATAAACAAATACACTTCATACATATCTAAAACTATTTTTAGTTTTCTTGCTTTCGTACGCTTACGTGACGACTTTCAACATTACAGCTGTACATTGTCGGTACGCGTACAATCAATCTACCAAACCTTGAGCAACACTATAGGTTCAGAATGTTTCTATCGTGCCCCCTTTCCTTATTTGTCAACTTTGTTTTACTTTTTCCTTGTGACTCGGCTTCTGTGACAAATAAGATGGCTTGCAACACTTCCTGGTTTGGAGTATTGACAGCCAATCAGCATGCAGCTCCTGCTCGTAATTGTACATATTTCTGTACGCGTACGCTGCGATTTTTCTTTAAATGTTTTTTAAAAATAGAGCCTAAACATACGTGTACGACCCCTTAACCACGCGTGATCGTCACCGCAAAGCCATTAGCATGCATTTCGGGTCATATTGTCAACAAAACGAGGTGGATTATCGCCGCTTTATTGGCACTTTCCTGCTGATAAAGGCGGGGATAATGTGCCGCCTTTTGTTGATATCGCGTTTTGTTGACAATATGGCCCGAAATTCATTTTATTAATGTAAATATTTAGTTACCTGCAATTATGCAGATTCCGTTGTTTATCACCCCTCACCCTGCCCCTCCCACGCCCGTCCTGCCTGCCCCATTGCAAGTCCCTGCACGGGCCGCGGCTGAAAGACGCTGTTGCGATCTAGTCATTTACCACAGAGTTGTGAGGAATCGTTGGTGAGGCGCACGCTCACTAACCAGTGCGCATTTAACCTAAGACGTTCCAGAGTTCAGACCCGTTTTCAATTGGTCCTTAGACATTCCTGAAGAGAAATTGAAAATATTTCTATGAGAGTTAAAGAACGTTGTTTGACAAGTTAGTGAGTAAGTAAACTTACATGACATTATAGACAATATTGAATGTACTCCGTCGCTGTATTTTCTCTAACTTAAAACAAGAAACGATAAAATTTGTGTAAGGAAGGTCTTAAGGGAAAAGAACACATTGAGTAAGGAATAGTAGGAAGAATTTTGAATTAGGAAGGAACATTAATGAAAAAATAAGATATTGAAGGATTGAGAGAATAGATAACGAGCAACTGCATAAAGAAAAGTTAGTAGAAGAACACGAGCAAATCAATAACATAAAAATTAGACAATAAACTGAGAGGCCTAGATTAATGAATGTTACATAATTATAGTTGTATCATTTTGCAAAGGGCTAAAACTCTATCAATAGAATGTTATTAGATAATAGTATTTATACAGTATTTTTTGTAGGCCAAAATAGGTGAAAACGGTAGTTTTGTATTATATATTACGAAAAGTGTTAAAATTAACTGTTTATATTTTTATACAAGGAGCAAGACTATAAAGGAAAAATTATGGAAAGTGAACAGCCTCATACTCAGGAGATTTTAGAAGAACTAATTGTATCTGTCACAGGCAATGAGAGTGAAGAAGGAGAAATTAGTGCTGCAGACATGAATTGTGATTTTGAAGACAAAAGCTTTGATGGAGATTTTCTGGAAGTTTTAAATTATGTTGACATTTTAGTACAAATTAAATCAGAACCTGCTGACAAGGAAAATGATCTAAATAACATATCTGGTGAAGTTGCATTGGAATGTCTGTTAAATTATGAGATGTTACAAGAATACATTTATTGTTGAAAAATAATAAAAGTTTGAGCACTATCTACTAATGTATTTATTGTACTAAAAGTGAAGCAGTTATAGATTCAGTTATATATTCTTTAAATGTTTGCATTGATTTAAAATATGCGAAGTGGGTTTGAGGGTATCGATTGCTTAAAATCCGTATGGAGTATACATGCAGTCTTGTATGCAGCCGCAAACTTGTGTTCTATGCTTTCAATTGCCCAGTCTGTAACCCTAGACTTCCTGCAAACACTTTGACACTGCTGTTTTAGTATTGTAGTGAGCCAGTCAGCAGTATATTCTTTTTCATTGTACAGTGGTAAAACTGAAGCTGTAATAAATTTAGTGAGGAACTTTTTTTGCAGAAGTATAATGATCTAGTCAGTATTTAGATACTCATGGATTAAAAGAGGTCTTAGTGCATAGGCTGTTTCAAACCTTTATAGACTGTGCATACACTGTTCTATTCACCAGCAAACTTATGTTTTATACGTTCAATTCCTCAATGTGTATCCTAATACTTCCAGCAAACATTCTTACACTACTGTTTCAATATTGTAGTGAGCTATTCAGTAGCATGTGTTTATCTATATACTGTGGTACAACTGAGGCTGTTATAAATTCAATCAGGTTCTTTCCTTGCAGTTTTGTAATCATCAACTCACTATCTAAGTACTCATGCATTAAAATAGGCCTTAGGGCATAGACTGCTTCAAAACCCTTATAGACGATGTATGCAGTCTGCTATGTACTTGCAAATTTGTGTTTTTTACGCTCAATTTACTAGTTTGTATCATTACACTTCCAGCAAACACTCTGTCACTGTTGTTTAGTTTAGTTTTGTAGTGACTCATTCATCCGTATGTAGTAATTCTATCACTACATTAAAACACTAATGGGCAGATATACAATAACTGGCATATCCCCAGGAGTATGTCAGTTATTGCTCTACGTGACACCACCACCATGGATGTGCCGTATATACAATGTGGTGTACCAAGGGACACAAATGGCACATTATGTGATGTATCTGTGCTGTAAAGGTGGTGCATTGTTTGAGTTATGTTGCAAGTGCAAAGCATCTCCAGCAATGCTCTGGGGGCCCTATTCTCAGACTGCCGTGTCAATCCTTACACCTGCTTCAAGGTAGTGTAGGGTTTTGACACAGCATGAGCCCAAAAGTGACAAAGTGAAATCTTGTAGATTTCAGTCAACCACTTTTAGGAGGTGTTCCTGTGCCAGAACGCCCCCACCCCACCCTATGTAGGAATGTCTCTTTCTGGTACCGGGATTTACAATGTGACGCACCTTCCAGATATATCACATTCTAATTACCACATACCATGGCACATCTTTTGCACCACTGCTTTATCAGAAAATCGATGCAACGGTGGTGTAAAAGAGGAACAAGGGTGTTGTAAATCTGCCTCTAACAAACACTTACAAATTCACCCAGGCAGTTTCACTAGCAGTGTATTCTTTTTGAATTTACATTTGTTATTATTTTACATTAAAAATAATAAATGTAACTTTAAAAATATTATAAATATAAGTATTTATAATGAAAATGTAGGAAATTACCATAAAAAAAGAAATATAATAATTAGTACATTTTAAAATTATCATTTACAAAACCTTGGAAATTCTCAGAAAAAAACCATAGGTTTCAGGCTTTTTATAGTTAGGATTTAGCATTTAAAAAACCTTAGAAATTCACTGAAAAACCATAGGTTTCAGCACGTTATAGTTAGGACTTAGCATTTAAAAAACCTTAGAAATTCACTGAAAAAACGATAGGTTTTACCTATGTTATAGTTAGCTGGACATTTCTCTCATATAAAACCATTGAAATTCCTCCGTTATAGTTAGTTCAGCTAACTATAACTCGCGCGCCTGCAATGCACTACTGATGGTGTCACATATTACATCACTCATGGCATGGTCAGTGACATCACTCATGACATCACTGATGACATCTGAAATGACATCACTCATGACATCACTGATGACATCATCGTTGTGAAAGAGTGGCAGACCTCCTGTCAGCCTAATATAACCCTTGATACAAACATTCAAAAATAGAAACTAAAATGTTCAAAAAATGGAGATACCAATATCAGTTACAACAACCTATTCAGTAATTCCTAAATATACATACATATCCAGTCATTCACTAACAGTTCTATATAGTCACTCATACATGTACTCACTCATCATATGTTCTCATACACCTATACATCCTGTTACACACTGACACACATCCATAGAGTTACTCACACATGTACTCACACATGCAAATAAACTTTCAAACATCCATCTGCTTGCATATATAGCTATACATACACTACTACACTTATTTGTACAGAAATATACACATACTAACTCTCTTAAACAACCACTTATAGAAACACATACTTATTTATACAGGAAGTCTTCCAAACTTTCGCTCTCACATATACTCATGTATATACATCAATATTCACATATACTAGTTTAAAACATATGTAGTTACTCATAAAGATACTATTGAGACTGTCATTCGCTCACTAACACCCCCATACACACACTCATTTACCCATACAGTCCTGCACACATGTTGTCTTCAAAACACATACAAACAGTGAGTCAGTCATTCATGCATCTATGCGCTAAGTAATACCCCTCACCGAACCATACAGACACTCATACTGATATTCAAAAATCAACTAATAGCCCATATAGACACTCATATAGCTACTCACCAACCCATGCAGCCACTTATACACAAAGTGAGAAACTTATACAGATATTTATATATTTAAACATTACTCGCTAATACATGTATTCAGTAAGATACAATTAATAAGTCAGTTATACAATCAATTTTACAAAAAACCAATCATTTTGACACTTATTTTCCCATTTATTCTTCCATCGACCCTTAGATATACATATATAAAAAATATTTATTTTTCAGAAAGACTCACATTCACTGGATGATGTCATCAGTGATGTCATTTGAGATGTCATCAGTGATGTCATGAGTGATGTCACTGACCATGTCATGAGTGATGTAATATGTGACACCATCAGTAGTGCATTGCAGGCGCGCGAGTTATAGTTAGCTGAACTAACTATAACGGAGGAATTTCAATGGTTTTATATGAGAGAAATGTCCAGCTAACTATAACATAGGTAAAACCTAGGTGAAATCTATGTTTTTTCCAGTGAATTTCTAAGGTTTTAAATGCTAAGTCCTAACTATAAGGTGCCTGATACCATGTTTTTTTCAGTGAATATATATATATATATATATATATATATATATATATATATATATATATATATATATATATATATATATATTACCTACTGGCGGTCGCTAGTAGGTAGTTATAGTTAGGATTTTTTTCAATGTTAAATCTCAAAATTCTATTTGGAATAACTTTGGCGCCGGTTGACGAATCTGCCTGAAAATTTCCTCAAAATGGCCTCACGGCACCCTGGTCCTTCTCTGAAAGTTTGGGGGGGATTTGTCAAGCGGGGGCTGAGATAAAAGGGGGGTCCCAAAACTCGTTTTCCCCATGTTAATTTCCATAGGGCGGTCGACCTCACTTTTAGCCCGAACGGCTGAATGGATTTCCACCAAACTTGGCAAAATTGTAGGGACTGTTAGCTCGATGTGCCTTTGCTATGTCTCAAGATATGTGCTCCAGTGGATTTTGAGTAATTTAGGTTAAAAAAAATATATATATCTATAGCAGCGCCCCGGTACGCGCACCGGGGCGCGTACCGGGCGCGCCACGCGACTTGCGCACGGAAAGCTGATTGGCTGTCGGGTGTCTGTAAACATTCTAAACAGTCCGGAGCGGCCGCCATCTTGTGTCTCGGTAGGATCGAGACACAAGAGGTGGCCAAAACAAAGGGGGAATTGACCATAAGGTTGCAGAGTAGACCCTCCCTGACCCCCTAGGTTTGATGTGGGGGCTTTAAAAGGGCCCCGCGGGGCAAAAAAAAAGTAATTTTTTTTTTTGATTTTTGCGGGGGGAGCGCCCGGTACGCGCACCGGGGAGCGGACCGGGGAGCGTACTAAGGGGAAAAAAGAATGACAGACTTTTCAAAAATTGTATGTTTATTAATTGTTCTTTTTGTTGTTTTTTATTTTTTTTATTTTTATTTAAGTACCAACATGTAGGTACCAATGCAGAGTCTAAAATGTAATATACACCGTATCCTTTGTAGATATCTTGCATGTTGTTACAGAAGTTATTGTGGTATATGGAATTCATACCATAGTCTGTCAGGAAAGCAGAAACAATATGGAGGCAGGAGATGATAAAGAGATGTTAAATACACATTGGAGATATTATAGTGGGAGAAAGGAAGTAACTATGAGCAAACTTACTATGTAACACAAAAAAGTTGCACAGTATATTTTAAGTCTCACTTTATATTATATCTATTTTGGTACTATTTCATAATTTACATATAAAAAAGAATAATGTCTCAAACTATTTTTAATTTTTATTGTTGTGATTTTTCAAAATCTAAAAGATTTTGCAACATTAATTCATCAGGTATGTCCTCCTTTTCATTCCATGATTCAATTTCTTCTACACAATTAATTAAGTCTTGGTCCAGAGAGTGATCCAAAAAGTCTATTTCATCTTTGTCTTCCTTAGGATTGTTTTCCATATTAATTTCAAATGAAATATTAATTTCATTTTGTTGTCCTTCCATTTGCTTGCTGTAGATTGCATAAAAAATAAATATATCAGTAGAGATAGGGCACTGTTGGGTTTAAGTTCAGACAGGTACTTGTGAGTTTTTAACAGTGAAGTTATCTTTGGGCAGTGTATGGTTTCAGGCAGGAAGTAGAACTATTAAAAAGGGCCTGTGATGAAGCCTAAGTAAATTCATAATTATACCAGAGAAGCCTAACTCAATCCATAATTATAATAGACAAGCCTATCTCAATGTCTAAGTCTTACAGAGGGGCAGTATATAACTATCTGAAAACGTTTTCCCAAATTAACTTAAAGTGCATAACATAGTTCTCCTTTCAAATTAACAACTTACCTTTTTCAAATTAGTTGAAGTTTTCTGTCAAAATTTTTTCCAAATGTACCTTAGGTAGTGTTAGTCAAAATGGCTGTGTTTCCCTCTCATTTTTCATATATATTCATGTACTTAACCAATCAAATGTCAGCACATAAAAGTACAAAATGTAAGTATCATTTTAATTGGTTGAAAATTCAAACAGTTTCATATGTGTTTTTGTCATGTAATTTACCTCAGGATATTTAGACAGGGCTACAGCCCAAATGGCTCAATGGAATACCACCAAATTTGGGTAAATGGTAGGGACTGCTATGTAGTAGGGCGTATTCTATATTTGGTGTAAGTGTCTCAAGTGGTTTTTAAGAAAATTACTTTTTTTGTCAGAAAATTTGAAAACAAAATTGGATTCTTTAGAGAAAAGTATTTCTAAAACAGCTGGTTTTGAAAAGACTCTGAATGTGTGCTTAAATTGTCGTATCATTTTGAGAAGGAATTTAAATGTTGAAAGAGGTCTGGTAAATGGAGCAATGGGTTATGTTGTTGATTTTGTGAATTATAGAAATAGAGATGGAATTGAATTTTTAAAAATAAAATTTGATGGCATTGAGCAAGTACAACAAATCAGTCGTTGTTCTGCTAGATTTTTGCTTGTAAAAGACTTATATGTTCGCCGAAAACAGTTTCCTGTTTGTTTGGCATATGCGGTGACAATTCATAAATCTCAAGGTTTAAGTGTAGATAGTGCTTTGGTGAACATTGGAAGATCTGTGTTTAAAGAGGGTATGGCATATGTGGCATTATCACGAGTCAGAACTTTATCAGGATTGTATTTGATTGAGCGTGATCAGACAAAGATTTGTGCAGATCTAGATTGTGTTAAAGAATACAATAGGTTAAGAAGAGAGTATGCTCCACATTTGCCTCAATATCCTCTGTTTGAAAAACGTGTGGTAGGCCGAAAAAGAAGAAATGAGAATAATTGCAGTGAGGTAGTAGCAAAAAGACAAAAAGTAGATGAAACTGTAATTCAAAACAGAAAGAAAAAGGATTCTGATGAAAATGTTGTTGGATTTCAGTTTGAAAACAATTCTGCTCACTGGTTAGAGGCGGCAGACCCGAGAGCAGAGGACGGCCCGGGACCAGGGTTCGATTCCCGGCGCGGCAGGTTTCTGGACCAGGGTCAGCGGACTCGATAATTCTCTCGCCTCGGTGCCCACTCTGATCAGCGATCACACTCGGCAACTCTGGGCATTAGCTTGCCTCATCTTCACTAACGGCCCCACCAGACCGCCGGGGATGCCTGGTCTCACCCTGGAGATACCCATTAAGGGACCATCTCTCAGGGAAGCCAGGAAGGGTTTCGCAGCGGTCGAAGCGCCTTGGGACCCTACGGGTAAGTAGTGCGCTATATAAATGCCTATACATTTACATTACATTTACAATGTAGTGGTTAATGTTGTTTTTTTTCTTCAGACTTTACAAGAACAGATTGTTGAAAATCGGGATCAAAGATTGTGTGGTTTATTGAATTCTGTGTTTGTGAAATGTTGCAGTGATAGAGCAAAAATAGAAAGTGTAACAGAAATTCGAAATATTTTAGATATGTGTTCTGGTCAAGATACATTTTCACAGAACATTCAGCAGGATTTTCAGGAATTTTTAATGTATATGTTTGGTGTTTTGGAAGATGAAGGTGTAGATGTAGATAATCTTTTTAGCCTTTCTTATCAATGGCAGCATGACTGCCACAATTGTAGTTCATCAAGTACTACTAGAATAGACACTGAAAGATTTATATATTTGACTTTACCAGACTGTAAATCAGTGTCATTTAAAAATCTAATTAAAGCAGCAGATCATAATATGGTGTGTACCCAATGTAAGTGTCCAATGCTATCCACATTAATTATACAAAGTTATGATCAGTATATCATTTTAGTTTTCCAACGATGTAGACCTGATGGAACTAAATTGACAACTTCTATCAAAAATGTTGTGGCTTCTCAGTTATCAATTTCAGGAAGAACCTTTACAACTGTAGCTATTATTTATCATGACGGTTCTTCGACAACATCAGGACATTATACATGCTACTTAAAATGCCAACAAGGTTGGAGTTACTGCAATGATTCTCATTTGACTTATAAACAACGTTTGCCTTATGACTTTAAAAATTCTTACCTAGTGTTTTTAAAACCAAAGTTTTAGTAAAGGTAATTGGCCTTTGAAGACGGGAGTAGTTAATAAAAGTTAGTTAGTTAGTTAGTCTAATGTTTAAAATATTTATCTCATATAGGTACTGTAAGTGGATCTCATAGTAAAAAATACTCATATATCTGACACGATTTGGCCGTAAGGAAAGTGTAAGGTATGATGTTCTTAGATCTTTTTTCATAGGAAGTCGATGAAATGGAAGTTATAGAGAACAGCAGACTTTTTTTCCACCAAAAGGACCTTCTTTATCTTCTATTTGGCCTCACGGAAAAGTAAGTGAATCAAAGATTAGTGTACATATATGAGTTGTAAGTTTTTATGGTTTTTTTTAAACACAATCTTTTAGATTGTGTTTTTTTTCCCGCTGTTATATGATGAAGAGTTTGAACTCACTAATTTAAGTGAAATTCAATATATTCTGAGAACAGCAAAAATAAACAATGTAACATATTGTATAAGTCATTCTATAGTTTGCATTGTGTAATTTATATTGCATTCCCATTGTCCCACACTCATTTTCCTTTTTCCACCCTTATTTAGCTCTCTTTACTCACTAACACTGCCTTTTTTTCACTTTGTTTCATCGCTGTTCCTTTACTCCACTTCATTCACAACTCCTCAATCCAATTTCAACTGTCTGCATTTCCTCTCTCACTTCCACCACTTTTCATCTTTCTCACATTCTTTAAGTACCACTGCTTTAGTTCTCTTCCCCTCTCTTTCCTTCTTTTGCTCCTTTACTCTTTTTCCTTTCTCACTCATTGTACTGCAGTCCACTCAGTCCTTCCTTTTGTCTTTCTGTGTACTTACTCTCTCACTTCTTTTCCTCTATCGTTCTATATTAACCTCATTCCTTTCATCCCTTCACTCTATGACTCCCCTTCACTCACTCTCAGTCATCTTCCATTCCTCTTTCTTATTAATAGTTCCTCATTTCGACTCCTCTCCTTTTCACTCATTTTCCTTTTACTATCTTCTCTTTCCTGATTTCGTTTTGGTATCTTGCATTCTTTTAGTATCTTACTTATCTTCAGTAATTTGTTCTCTTTCTATTTCCCTCTTTTTTCTCTTTCTACATTACTTTATTTCTGTTTTTGTATCCTTCACTATTGCTTTATTTCTTAGTACTCTTTTTTTGATTTTTTACCTCTTGGCCCGGTTCTTCTATTTTAAAATATATATTTTACTAATTATAACTTGTTTTTTCTTTTGTCTTTCACAGATACAAAGTGTAGTTTAAAGATGCAAGTAAGTTTTCATTAATTATATGGTAAGTGTGACTACAAAATGTAGTTTATCATCACCCTTTGCTTTAACCTCACTACTTTTCTCTCACCCTACCTCACCCCTGTTTTCTTACTCTGCTTCCCTCACTTATTCTTATCCTCCATATTTACTTCTCTTTTCCTTACTTTCCTACCACATTCAACTTCTTTCAGTGCCCCTGCTCACCCACACTCCCTCTCTTTCCTTTTTTTTTGCTTCACTTAGTCCCTTTCTGACACTCCTTCCTTTACTCTCTCTGTTCTTTCTCTCTGTCACTCCCCATGTCTTACCCTTATTCACTAGGTTTTTTAACTGCTAATTCCTAACTTTTTATAGGGCTTCATACCTATGTTTTTTTAATGAATTTCTAAGGTTATTTTTTCGCAAATATCTATAGCTTAAAAAGGTATGTTTTTCTAAAAATGAATCCTATATTGTATATTAATATAATATATATATTTTTAAAGTATATTCTTTTTTTTTATATATTTCACTCTGGAGCGCTCCTGGTGAGCGCCCCGGTGCGCGTACCGGGGCGCGTCCCGTCAGCCCACCAAAAAAATAAAAAAATAAATAATGAAGGAGTGAGCATGAGGAATGGGGACAAAGAGAGTGGTGTAAAGAGAACGAGAGCTAGAGGGAGAAACACAGAGGGACTGTGTAATAGATAGTAAAACAGAGAAAATGTATAAGAGGAAGTAACTGAGAAAAGGAAAATGAATAAGGGAGCAAAAGAAGAGAAGAAAGAGGAAGAAAACTAAAGCAGATGTTCTGGGAGAATGTGAATGGGTGATGAGAGTAAAAGAAAGGAGAGTAAAGGATGAGGAATGAAAGGTAGTGACGGAACCAGAGAAAAGGAACAGTGGTGACGGAGGGAAAGAAAATAGCAGTGAGTGTAAGTAAAGAGGAGTGAAAGAGGGTGGATAAAAGTGAAGACTGTCGGTGTGTTAATGGATGTAAAGGTGTCTCACTACATATGATAAGTGAGTATATGTAGAACTGTTGGTGAATGAGTGGATGTGTATATAAATGGTGGAATTACTGAATTCGTTGTTGTAACTGGTATAGGTATCTCCACTTTTTTGTAAATGTTAGTTTCTATTTTTGAATATGTGTTTCAAGGGTTACTTTACAGTGAAAGGAGGTCAGTCACTCTGTCACAAGGATGGTGTCATCAGTGATGTCATGAGTGATGTCACTGACCTTGTCATGAGTGATGTACTATGTGCTGTCATCAGCAGTGCATTACACGCGCAAGTTATAGTGAGTCCAACTAACTTTAACGTGGGAATTTTATTGGTTTTATGTCAGTAAAATTTCCAGCTAACTATAACTGGTGTGAAACCTATGGTTTTTTCAGTGAATTTAATAGGTTTTTTAAATGCTAATTCCTAACTATAACTGGTATGAAACCTATGTTTTTTTCAGTGAATTTCAAAGGTTTTTTAAATGCTAATTCCTAACTATAACTGGTGTGAAACCTATGTTTTTTTCAGTGGATATATATATATATTGGATTTAACCTGGTATAAGAAGCTAATATATAACAAGCGATTACAAGCATTAATATTGGCTAGTAATGGCACTTTGGATTTCAAATGCCGTAGTAGCAAGTCCATGGACTTTTTTTCCTTTGTTTTTCCTTTGAATTAACCTCTATCGAATTATAATGATTGGTTGATATATTGTGTATTTAAAAGCATTTAAGCAGCAATTTTGGTATATTGCAATATACAACAACTATAATGTTTTTTTAATTGCCTTAGAATTGTGTTATATATATAAATTATACAGTTTCACAAGGTGCCCAAAAGCAGAGTGCACTCCCTGCTTGCTTTCTCCAGTAAGGGGGGGTTTGCAGATGCAATCAGCGCCAGCAGAGCCTGACGCGTTTCGAGTTATCCACTCTTCCTCATAGGCTGTCTGCAAATTGAGTAACTGCAAGCAAAAAACAAATCCTCTTATATTTCATTAAAAAAATTCTGATATGCAGTCTCCCAAGATGGCCACCAGAGACAAAAGAGCCCAAATGTAGCCCAAATATCAGCCAGATGTAGCCCAACTATAGCCCAATGACAGAATGTCCCAGAGTGTCCTAAAGAACAACTAGAACGCTAACAGTCTTACTTATGACAAAAGTATGGCACACCTGAAGTCATCTTGATTGGAATAAAGTGGTAACACTTAATACATTTAATTTGAAAAGGAGCAAAATGAGGGGTTTCATTTTGCCATAGAAATTTTATATATATATATATATATATATATATATATATATATATATATATATATACATTACCTACTGGCGGTCGCCAGTAGGTAGTTATAGTTAGGATAATTTTCAATGTTAAATCTCAACATTCTATTTTGAATAACTTTGGCGCCGGTTGACGAATCTGCCTGAAATTTTCAGGAAAATGGTCTCATGGCGGTCCGGTCCTTCCCTGAAAGTTTGGGGGGGATTCGTCAAGCGGGGGCCGAGATAAAAGGGGGGTCCCAAAACGCGTTTTCCCCATGTTAATTTCCATAGGGCGGTCGATTTCACTTTTAGCCCGAACGGCTGAATGGATTTCCACCAAACTTGGCAAAATTGTAGGGACTGGTAGCCCGATGTGCCTTTGCTATGTCTCAAGATATGTGCTCCAGTGGATTTTGAGTAATTTAGGTTCAAAAAAATATATATATCTATAGGCGCTCTCCCGTGCGCGCACCGGAGTGCGCTCCAGGCGCGACACGCGACTTGCGCGCAGGAAGCTGATTGGATCTCAGTTGTCTGTAAACATTCTAAACAGTGCGGAGCGGCCGCCATCTTGTGTCTCGGTAAAATCGAGACACAAGGGGTTTGAAAAAAAAGGGGCAAATGACCATAAGGGGGAAGAGTAGACCCCCTCTGACCCCCTAGGTTTGATGTAGGGACTAAAATAGGGTCCTGCAGGGCATTAAAATTTTTTTTTCGTTTTGCGCGGGGGAAGCGCATGGTACGCGCACCGGCGAAGCACGGGGAAAATCCAGGACCATATTTATGAAGGCCTTGCGCTGTTAGTTTTGCGCTTCCTGTGCGTCAATTTTTGTGACGCACCAGCGGTGTAAAAAAATGCGCATTGTTATGCAATATTTAAAAAGTGACGCATCTATCTAGATGCGTCACTTTTTAAATATAGTGCAACGAGGTACATTTTATTACACTGCTGGTGTTATGCGTCACTTTTCTGTGCGCACTCCTTATGACATTCCAGATGTGTCATATTTAATGTATGACGAATCATGTTGCAGATACAATATGGCGCAGAGTTTTAAAAAGTGACCCATGTACCTAGATGCGTCACTTTTTAAAAATAGCGTCAGGTATAATGCATGCAGAGGGGGTGTTCTCCCGCAAAAAGCTTTGTAATAGCGACGCAGTGAAATCTTTGAGATTTCACTGCGTCAGTTTTAGGATGCTGTTGCGTCAAAATCTTGTGCCTGCTTTACAGCAGGTGTTAGACTGAGGCAAGACCTTTCATATGCTGCTTTCCCCATTTGAAAGGACACATTACTGGAGTTGCGTCACTTTTGTGACGCACTCCAGCAATGCGTTACTTGGAATGTCATAAGGAGTGCGCACAGAAAAGTGACGCATTGCACCAGTAGTGTAAAAAAATGTGTTGCGTTGCGTTATATTTAAAAAGTGAGGTATCTAGGTAGATGGGTCACTTTTTAAAATCAAGCGCCACATTATATCTGCGTGAGGTATAATGCATGCAGAAGGGGTGTTCTCCCACTAAAAGCTTTGTAATAGCGACGCAGTGAAATGTTTGAGATTTCACTGCGTCACTTTTAGGATGCTGTTGCATCCTTTAAATATAGTGCAACGAGGCACATTTTATTACACTGCTGGTGTGATGCGTCACTTTTCTGTCCACAGTCCTTATGACATTCCAGATGTGTCATATTTAATGTATGACGAATCATGTTGCAAGGAGTTACAGATACGTCAGTATTTCTGACATATGTGTAAACATAAAAGTGATGCGAGGCCGGCGCAAAATTTTGACGCAATAGCATCCTAAAAGTGACGCAGGGAAATCTCATAGATTTCAGTACGTTGTTATTACCAAGCTTTTTGCGAGGGATTGCCCCCTCTGCATACATTATACCTGATGCAGATACAATATGGCGCAGAGTTTTAAAAAGTGACCCATGTACCTAGATGCGTCACTTTTTAAAAAATAGTGTCAGGTATAATGCATGCAGAGGGGGTGTTCCTTGCAAAAAGCTTGGTAATAATGACGCAGTGCGTCACTTTTAGGATGCAGTTGCGCCAAAATCTTGCGCCTGCTTCACAGCAAACCTTTCACATGGTGCTTTTTCCATGTGAAAGGACACATTATTGGAGTTGCGTCACTTTTGTGACGCACTCCTGCAATGCGTTACTTTTGTGTTTACAGATACGTCAGAAATACTGACATATCTGTAACTCCTTGCGAATTGATTAGTCATATATTAAATATGACATATCTGGAATGTCATAAGGAGTGCGTCCAGAAAAGTGACGCATCGCTATTTTCACGTAGCGATGCGTCACTTTTCAGAAATGAGGCCTCCAGTTTATTCACTGTGTCATAACTTTCTTTTCTAACACTCACCTTCTTTCAGTCCTCCTACTTCACTTCCTTTCACCTCTCATACCTTTCTGTTCTTTCTTACTCATTCTCCTTTCAATTATCAATGCACTATATTTCACTTACTCTTCATTTTTTAAGATTATAGCTCTTTGATGAGAATTGGAGGTAGTTCTGAAAAGAACTTTTGGTTTTCTTCTTTTAACTGAAGAGGAACAAAAACAGGGAATAGAAACTGCTCAACAGGAGCAAAAAGAAAAGAAAAAAATTAGGGGTGGGAAGAGCAGTGATGGTTCTCCAATGCCCGAACCATGAGCAGGACACTTTGCTCCCCATAGGTGAGGAGTTGATTGCAGTATCTGCATCTGACGACCCCATGGTTGAATGCAGGTTGAATGTTTGCTACCTGCCCCTGAGATTGTTCTCTTCCAGAAGAAGTTGCTCCTCCTGTTGATGTAGAGGCCCCATCTCTGGGAACCTCCTGTGCCAGAGCCCTGACACTTTCCCGGGCAAAATTCTGGGGGTGCCTCCTCTCCACATGGCGAATCATGGTGAAGTTGCCAAAAGAGTATTTTTTTTGGGGGTTACCCCGTGACAGGACCTGTTTGCAGATCCTGCACTCTACTTTTGGTGCATTCACCTTCTTCTGGCCTTCTGGAAACTTAAAAAATTTCCAGATGAAATGTTCCTTCACCTTTGGGGTAGGAGGCTCTTCATCAATGAAGTCATCTTCACTGCTGGATGGTCTGGCAGCCATGATGAATCCAGGAATATGGAGCAGCAAAAAAGGCAGGTCTTTCAGTCACAAAAGTGAAAGAAGAAGTGAAGGAAATGGGTGGGGATTTCATTCATTGTAGAAAAAAACTGTTAGCAACCAATGAAAAGTGTTATTTGAGGGTCACATGACCCGACGCGTTTACGCTGCGCGCTCCGGAGCACTTCCGGGTGCGTTTACGCAGCGCGATCGTAGGCGCTTCCGGGGCGCAAACGTGGCGCGATCGTAGGCGCTTTTCCGTGCGTTTATGCGCCGCGCACGTATGCGCTTCCGAGGGCACTTACGTTGCGCGCCGAAGTTACGTCATCAATCTTTTATAGAAATGCATAATCATTTTCCATATTAAAAAAAACAAATTTTATTTGTATGGTACGAAATGTTTTGCATTATTATTAACTTTTCATTCATATTTTTTTTTCACGAACGACAGTTGCGCTCTGGGTGCGCTTTCAGATGAGCTCTCGGAGAAGCTTACAGGAGAGCTTAGCTGAAAGCTTCCCGGAGCGCGCACCCAGAGCGCAAAAGAAAAAAAATATAAAAAAAAATAAATACTTAAAAAAAAACAGCAAATTGTAAAAAAAAAAAAGGTTAGAAACTCGATATACAAAGGAATTAGCATTTAAAAAACTATGAAATTCACTGAAAAAACCATAGGTTTCACACCAGTTATAGTTAGGAATTAGCATTTAAAAAACCTATGAAATTCACTGAAAAAACCATAGGTTTCACACCAGTTATAGTTAGGAATTAGCATTTAAAAAACCTATTAAATTCACTGAAAAAACCATAGGTTTCACACCAGTTATAGTTAGCTGGAAATTTTACTGATATAAAACCATTGAAATTCCCACGTTATAGTTAGTTGGACTCACTATAACTTGCGCGCCTGCAATGCACTGCTGATGACGTCACATATTACATCACTCATGACATGGTCAGTGACATCACTCATGACATCACTGATGACACCATCCAAAGAATGTGTGTCTTTCTGAAAAAATAAATATGTTTTATATATGAGTGTGTATACATATGTTTTATTCTAGTATATGGAGTATTGATTTATATAAGTGAGTAAATGTGAGAGTGAGAGATTGTAAGAGTTCCTGTTTAAATAAGTATGTGATTCTATAAGTGATTGTTTAAGAGAGTAAGTATGTGTAAGTTTCCTTAGGAATAAGGTGGTAGTGTGTGTATAGCTGTATATGCAAATAAATGGATGTTCAATAGTTTTTTTGCATGTGTGAGTATATGTGTGAGTAACTTTTGGAAGACTGTCGGTGTGTTAACGGATGTAAAGGTGTTTCACTACATATGATAAGTGAGTATATGTATGAATGACTATATAGAACTGTTGGTGAATGAGTAAATGTGTATATAAATGGTTGAATTACTGAATTGGTTGTTGTAACTGGTATAGGTATCGCCACTTTTTTGTAAATGTTAGTTTCTATTTTTGAATATGTGTTTCAGGGGTTACATTACACTGAAAGGAGGTCAGTCACTCTGTCACAGGGATGGTGTCATCAGTGATGTCATGAGTGATGTCACTGACCATGTCATGAGTGATGTAATATGTGACGTCATCAGCAGTGCATTGCAGGCGCGCAAGTTATAGTGAGTCCAACTAACTATAACGTGGGAATTTCAATGGTTTTATATCAGTAAAATTTCCAGCTAACTATAACTGGTGTGAAACCTATGGTTTTTTCAGTGAATTTAATAGGTTTTTTAAATGCTAATTCCTAACTATAACTGGTGTGAAACCTATGGTTTTTTCAGTGAATATATATATATATATACATATATATATATATTCACTGAAAAAACCATTGGTTATAGACCATATTTAGTTAGGAATTAGCATTTTCAAAACCTTAATTTACTCGCACAAAACCATAGAAATTTGCATATATAGTTACTTGCAATAACTATATATCGCGCACCCGCAATCCACTGCTGATGATGTCACATATTACATCATTCATGACATGGTCAGTGACATCACTGATGACATCATTGATGACATCATCCAGTGACTGTATGTTTCTGTAAAGTTAAAATATGTCTTATATATTGAAGAATGAGTGGATGTATAATTGTCTGGATGAAGGATTTAGTAGGTGCATGACTGACTGTATGAGAGAGTGATTAAATGTGTCTCACTGAGTGCATTGGTTAGTGACTAAACTGTCTGAATGTGTGCATCAGTATGTCTGTTGTTGGGTAAGATGCTGCATGTGTTAATCAGTACCTATATGAGTAACTATATGGGTTATTGATTGGTTGCCCAAGTATTTGTATGGGAGAACGAGTGTGTGTGTGTAGGTGTCTGGGAGGTGTGTGACTGTGCATAGATGTGTGAGCAGTTGATTCACTAGATGTATGGGTTCAAAACTGCATGTGGAAACAGCTGTCTGGGTGGTTGACTGTGTGCATGAGTGTATTGGTGAGTGAATGGATATCTCAGTGCTACATGTCAAAGTAAGTACATATGTAAAACACAGTACATGTGAGAGTTGACATATATAAATAACTGTATAAGAGCTAGTGAATGTGTCAGTGGCTGCATGGATCATTGAAAACTTGTATCAGTGATTGTATAAGAGAGTAAATATGTGTTAGAATATGTTTGAATAAGTAAGGTGTGTATAACTGTATAGTTGATGAAATGGAGGTGTGATTGATTCTTTGCATGACTGACTAGGTGTATGAGTAACTCCATGGATGAGTGACAATCTGTGAATGTCTGTTTACTATGAGTGTATCTAAGGTTATATTAGAGTCTGAAGAGGTTAATCGTATTATCACATGATTGATGTCATCAGTGATGTTGTCTGTGATGTCATTTGAGATATCACTGATGACATTTGAGATGTCAGTGATGTTATCAGTGATGTCATTTGAGATGTCATCAGTGATGTTACTGACCATGTCATGAATGATGTAATATGTGACATCATCAGCAGTGGATTGCGGGTGCGCGATATATAGTTATTGCAAGTAACTATATATGCAAATTTCTATGGTTTTGTGCGATTAAATTAAGGTTTTGAAAATGCTAATTCCTAACTATATATGGTCTATAACCAATGGTTTTTTCAGTGAATTTTCAAGGTTTTGTAAATGCTAATTCCTAACTATATATGGTCTATAGCCTATGGTTTTTTCAGTGAATTTCAATGGTTTTTTAATAGCAAATATCAAAAGCTGTCAAATGTCAAGTACCTGATAGGTAAAAACATTTTCGTGTTTATGCACGCTGATGTGCTTTGAACGCTGCCC
Source organism: Lissotriton vulgaris (assembly GCF_964263255.1). Lineage (NCBI taxonomy): Eukaryota > Metazoa > Chordata > Amphibia > Caudata > Salamandridae > Lissotriton > Lissotriton vulgaris. The sequence continues at coordinate 1,368,735,329 of NC_141691.1, forward strand.
CCCTTTCCCCCCCCCCCCTCTTTTCTCTTAGGAGTACTCTCTCTTTGCAGATAGTGAAGGGTAGTTAACGCAGGCCTTTTGCCCCCGTTGTAATCCGCCGTGCCTGCTTCTCTCTCTATTTGATTGATTGTTATCCAAGCATTTACTGTTTTAGAATTGGTTCTCTTTGGTTCATTCTCTATTTACAAACAAGCACAGAGTCGCAATACTCTGTTTAGTCTTTGCAGATAGTGAAAAATCGTTCAAAAAAACAAAAGGAATCGAGCAAAATCAGTAGGCCACTAATGGGATCTCTTTTTGAACTCGCTAAAATAGAAACATTAAGAACAACCCCTCATGAGAAATACGAAACTAGTGAAATGAACTGAGCTCCACACCATGATGGCTGCAAGACAGCTCGGCTCCACCACCCACCCCACCCAAAATAACGACAAACCCTATTTAATTGTGGGTTTATATAGCGCTAGAATCGACTCCCGGAGGAGTATCTCCGCGCTTCAACCGCTGGGGAACCCGTCCTGGCTCACCCTGAGAGATGGTCCCTAATGGGTATCTCTAAGGTGCGACCAAGCATCCCCGGCGGTCTGGAGGGGCCGTTGTGAAGATGAGGCAAGCTAATGCCCAGAGTTGCCGAGTGTGGTCCCTGACTGGAGTAGGCACCAAGGCGAGAATTATCGAGCCCGCTGACCCTGGTCCATGACCCTGCCGCGTCGGGAATCGAACCCTGGTCCCGGGCCGTCCTCTGCTTACGGGTCTGCCGCCTCTAACCAGTGAGACACACCACTCCATGCAAATATTATAAATATATACAACACACCAGCAAAGTAACAGGGTAAAACATTTTATTAAATAACTATTTACATAACTATTTTATACTTTTTGTTGCCCGATCCGGCTAGCTCAATCGATCGAGCGTGAGACTCATGCACTCTGATCTCCTTGGCCTCAGTCAAGCATTAATTGTAAGATTTTCATACATGAGTGTACTTTTTGCCTTTTGGTGATTCTTCCATTCTGAACATTTTTCCACAATCCGTTTGACCTGAAACGATTACACAAATAAAACATTTGTGAGTTTTAAATTTCCGGAGAAGTATAATTCACCAATAGCTTTCTCTGTAGATCTTTTTCCATTAACAATCCCAGTTCCATCACCCGCCCAGGATATCACTACTGTTAGTTGTCATTGTTGCTTCTGTTTTAATAAAAAATGTTTTAAGGTGTTTACTGTTTTTGTTGCGATGTATATATTTATAAGTTAATAAAGTGTTATAATCCTACTAATTTTTTATCGATTATTGCTCTTTGAGATATTCCCTGTCTACAAACAGAGAAGAATAGGAATATTCTGTCTCCCTTTGCAGATAGTGAAGGATAGGTAATGCGGACTTTTGTCCCCCGTTGTAATCCGTCATGCCTGTTTTTCTCCCCACTGATTGATTGATTGGCTGGACATTTATTGTTCAAGGAATAGTTCTTTCGAGGTATTCTCTGTTTGCAAATAACGTGGAATAGAAATATTCTGTCTAGTCTTTGCAAGTAGTGAAGGGTGGGTAATGCGGACCTTTGTCCCCCGTTGTAATCTGTCATGCCCATCTACTCCCCACTGATTGAGAAACTAGTTCCACCCGGACCATTTATTAGAGGTACATCATCTGGCTCAACCGGAGAGTACCCCTAATAAAGAAGACATATGTAAAATACGAAGTAATCACTGTATCCTGTTAAACAGAAACTTTAGCATGAAACACACTTGAAAAGGAAGGGAAAGAAATCGACCAAAATCAGTAGGCCACTGATGAGTTTTTGACTTCGCTAGAAATAAGAAACATGGAAGTGGTGAAAAAAGCCAAGCTTGACGTTACGGCAGCCACGAGGTAGCTAGGCTCCGCCACCCCCCCACTGCTCCAAGCATGTCTGTCCCACCGCCTGCCACCTCCAATAATGGTAACATGAAATAGATACAAATCAGCAGATACCTACCCCCATTCCAGAAAGTCCCGAAGTGCAACAGGGCCACGGTTACGCCCATCCGGAAGATGAGGCCTCGACACGTGCAGGGCGGGGCCCGGCTAACCGCCATCAGCCGTGGGGTGGATGGCCCGAAATGTACTGGTCTCCCGATTTCCTTCTTCTGCCGCCTTGCAGGCCACGGGGGGGATATCTTGCCTCTGCCTCCGACCCCACTCCCCTCTTATCGCCTGGTCCTGACATCACGGATATCAACGCCAGGTGTCGGCGTGGTGTGCGCTGGGAGGGAGAGGCGGCGCGAACGAGCCTCTCCCACCCCCATAGGTGGGGGCCCATCAGCTGCACCCCCAATGCTCCACTCACCCAACAAAAGGGTCGTCGCGTAAGGTGCACCAGGAGAGGAGCCGAGGCCGACGGGATCTTCTTCTTTCTTCAAAAATGGCTGCAACAACACTGGGGGGGATGTCTTGCACATGCCACCGACCCCCCCCCCCGGGCCAGGAGAGGAGCCGAGGCCGACGGGATCTTCTTCTTTCTTCAATAATGGCTGCGACAACACTGGGGGGGGATGTCTTGCACATGCCACCGACCCCCCCCCCCCCGGGCCAGGAGAGGAGCCGAGGCCGACGGGATCCCTCTTCTTTCTTCAATAATGTCTGCGACAACGGGGGGGGATGTCTTGCACATGCCACCGACCCCCCCCCCTGGGCCAGGAGAGGAGCCGAGGCCGACGCGATCCCTCTTCTTTCTTTAATAATGGCTGCGACAACGGGGGGGATGTCTTGCACATGCCACCGACCCCCCCCTCCTATCTCCTGGTCTGGCCTCCCCGTTCGGTCCTGAAGCGGTGCCCTGCAGGCCATGGGGGGGGATGTCTTGCCTCTGCCTCCGACCCCCCCCCCTTATCGCCTCGTCCGGACATCACGGATATCAACGCCAGGTGTCGGCGTGGGGTGCGTTGGGAGGGAGAGGCGGCGCGAACAAGCCTCTCCCACCCCCCCAGGTGGGGGCCCCTCAGCTGCACCCCTAACGTTCCACTCACCCAACAAAAGGTCTCGTCCACTATTGCGAGGCAATGATGCTCCGCTCACCCAGCGGGGGTCTCGTCCACTGTTGCGGTGCAACGGCGCTTCTAGTTTCCTGCGTCCAGAAACGTTCTCCTCAACTTTGAAGATTCTATAAGAGCCACGGGGGCCCCCGACCCCCGATGGGGAATGACTGCCATGATCACCCACGGAACGACCACGACGTAGCCGCGGGACGTCGGCGCGCTCATGCCGGCGCCGGCCTCAGTCTTGAAATCACCAAAATCCTGCAAGACTACCAACTTGATCAGTTCCGGTGGGACACCAGTATGACCCGGTAGGAAAGATTGTTGCCTCCCACCCCACTTTGACTGATGGTTCATGTCGCCAGTCCCCTCTGCTACCCTTTAACGAAAACTTTTGGACTGCCGAAAGAGGTCCCGGTCCAACCACGAGTTGGTGGAGACATTTTGACTATACTTGGACCTTCCTGACCTCACCCAAAATGGCGCCGGTACAAATGAAACTCTCAACTCCTTGTTGTGCCCCGATTGCTCAGCCTTGATATCATGAGATATGTATGCAGTTTTTAGCACATGAATTGATATGGGATAAGACTGATTATATGTTCGGACAATGAATTGATCCAGGATGGGTATTGATTATACGTTCGAACAATGAATTGACATGGGACGGGTACTGATTACACGTTCGAACAATGAATTGATATTAAGTTCTAATGCATCATTGATTACTGTATTTATTGAAGGTTTGAATTGTCGACACTTTTGGTACTTGCTCACAATGAATTATCGATATGATTTTGTTACACTTGTCGCACTTTTTACTATGAAATCAACGACCACTGACTCTGTTATGTTTTCCACAAATAAATACCCCCCTCACCCATTTACAGTTCCAGCCTGCTCCGTGGCTGGCCCACAGGGTTGCAGGCCCGTATTTGTGCACCAACATTTTTATTAAAGATTTTTGAAAAAGCAAACGTAGTTGTAACGCGTAGATTGGTAAGTTTCGAATAAATGGCCACTGTTTCCGATTTAAAAAAAAAAAAAAAAAAAAGCAGGTGAAATGAAGCAGCTCGATTAGTTAAGGGTTAAAAAGTATAGTACGCAGAAACATTGCAAATATAAATGGTCCAGGTTTGTTGTATGTGTTTTTCATTTTTGTACAGCATAAAGCAATCGACAAAGATCCTGGTATTTAGCCTCTACTTTATATGCTACCTGTATCAGGGAAGTTGTTTTAAATGCCCCTAAGCCACCCCGAAGGAATGTCACCTGGCCCCCCTAGTACGAACGAAAACGACCCCGTACCACTGTAGGTTATCTCTCTTCCTCAAAGGAGAGCACGAGCTCGCCCCCACTTTACACCGACTGCACTTTGTTTTGACCCTCCCCTGCACACGATCCATAATGCCACACTTGGGCGACCTAAGCTATCCACAGGCCTCCGATAATTATCTCTCCCACAATACCGGTCCCCCCTGGGCTTAAACGCCGAGATGGTAGGGACTGCATCCCGTGGAGATAGGCTGAGTATGTAGTAAGTAAAAGCCTTTTCGGGTTTATGCGCGCTGATGTGTTTTAAACGCTACCCCCGCCCCTTCTTTTTCCCTCTTTTCTGCAGGTCACTTCGGAACGTCGATTAAAGTACGGAAAAATGGTGACTTAACGGCCGATGGGATGAGAAAAAGGGTTTGAATATGGTGCCTATACACAACGAGCAAACAATGACTATGTCTCTCTCTGAACCCAGCGCTTGGGAGGGCAGCCTGAAGCAGAAACTTGACGGGTTATTACAGGATGACAAAATATGACTTCGCTTGGCACCCCGAATAATACAACCAAGAATGACGTGCACCAATGAATAAATTCCTACGTTTAACTAAATAGGGAAAGTTTAAGGAATATTCCGAGGTGAGGTTTACCCAAGTACCCTCCGTCTGGAGGACTAGGAATGTTGCCAATGTTTAAGATTTACCACCTCCTTCTCGCACCCTCATAGACATGAAACTCAAAGCTGCCCCATTGTTCTCCCCACTGACACCTACCGTTGCCTCAGCCTGGAAACCCATTCACTAAAAATTATTCGAAGATCCCCCCTCAGTATTAGCCCGACCAGGTTAGTTCCCGACCAATTGGCAAAGGTGTAAGTAGTTGCAACCAAAGCCACCAGCGAAGGCAGCCGACGATAAGAGAGAAGAAAAAGGTAAAAAGAGCTCAGCCCCCAGATGAATTAAGTAGGATGCTAAGGATGCGCAGCATACAGGAAGAGATCTTTTTGGCCAGCAACTGTTCTATGTTTTGTCTTGGATTTTTGTATATAATACATGTACTGTCTCCCCCCGCCCGAGTTTGTGTGTATGTATGTATGTTTTGAAATGACAGGCTCTCCTCATGAGAAATAAAACTCTGTTCTTGTGTTCCTGCTTCCAGCGCCCGTCTCTTTATTTGGTGACCGTTCAAGATGGCAACTAAGTGGCGTCTTGTGCCAGCAGCCTGGGCATCGGTTGTAATCTGGGCTGAATTTTCCTCAGCACGGGGTGTGATTCTCAGGGAAGAGCAGCGCATATGGGAGGAGGTTTATGGCCCATGCATGAGAGAGAGAGCGTGGGTGACCAGTGCATGGGGGAGATGCTTGCGAAGGTGGGGAGCCATGCTGAGGATCGGCGGCGTGCAGAGAGTGGGTCTGGTCAAGGCATCTAAAATGGCTGCCGTACACGACAAAAGTGTGGCATTGTTAAAAAAGCAAGATAGCGCAGACAATGTTTATCAATACGGATTCATTTATAACAATTATTTTTAACAATATATTTACTCGCACTGTCAAAATGAGATGTCAAAATGTGATGTCATTTGAGATGTCATCAGTGATGTCATGAGTGATGTCACTGACCATGTCATGAGTGATGTAATATGTGATGTCATCAGCAGTGCATTGCACGCGCAAGTTATAGTGAGTCCAACTAACTATAACGTGGGAATTTCAATGGTTTTATGCGAGTAAAATTTCCACCTAACTATAACTGGTGGGAAACCTATGGTTTTTCAGTGAATATATATATGTATATATATATATATATATATATATATATATATATATATATATATATATATATATATATATATATATATATAAAATTGACAGCTCACCTTTCAAATTGAATTATAGATTATGAAGTATCAGAATCACACACCAGATTTTCTTATGCACACAATGAATATAATGCACTGCTCTTAGCAAAACCAAGTTTCCCTCTCATTCTCCTCACATATACATGTGTATATCAAATCAGATTGCTTCCCAGCTTAATTCCAATTCTAAAACACATTTCTATTGGTTACACATATCAACCCTTGTCAACTGACCTCTAACTGCACCATAATTGCTTCTCTAATTTTCGGGAGTCGCGCCTAGACCGTGCACCATAAGTGATGGAACCGCGGATGCAGACGAGACTTCAAAAGCATATTACGAATAATTTAAACATTTTCTTTTTAATAATACACTACTTCTAACCATACCAGTGACTAGGGAAATCTCACTGCAATAACGTATTACTTTAATATTTATAAGAAATACACATTTTAATGTCACACATAACTTCTAACCCTTCCCCCATTCTGCTTAATACCTGTTTGCATAGTAACAGTTCATGGAACACTCAACTGAGCTCACAAGTTCAGCACACAATGTTGCAAATTCAAACAGCAAGTGTGCTTCACTGTCCAAAATATCCTATCGAATGTACCTTTCAAACATTTTTTAGTAACCAATAAGAAACATGCTTTTTGAACACAGAAACATGCACTCTATGTTTCACTCTATAATGTTCTCAAACAGCCAATCATTTCTCTTCTTTTTTAAAACTGCATCTTATCCACCATTTTAGAGACCTCTCATTCTACAAACTGACTACTTCACCTACAGACATCTTTTAAGTGCATCCAGACTTCCCTTCAAGATGTTTAGAGTGTGGATTGTGAGACACAGCTATATTTTCTGGTGCAAAAGGTATGTTGAAAGCAGAGTTTTGACAAAGACCTAGCTTTGCAAAATGTAGACATTAAATGGATTGGACATAAAGGATTAAAGTGGCATCAATTAATGTCATTGGTTAAATCATGTTTTCATCCCCAACCCCCTGACCTCATAATTTTGTGCACTGTGGTGGCAATGACCTAGGCACATTGACTGGGGTAGGTCTGGAAATGCTAACGAAGGACACCATTGCAGAACTGATGTTACTTTTCCCCCAAACTGCCTTTGTCTACTCTAACATATGCTAAAGACAAAAATGGAACTGGTCCAATCAATGTTGTCATAGTATAGGGTCATAGTATAGGGTCCATATACAACAACAATCTGTGTTTTAATATGGATGGCATCTACAGGAGAGATGGTGTACATTTCACAGATGTGGGAAACAGAGTCTTTCTCAACCACTTTAGACTCTGAATAGGCACTTACATGTAGCTACCAAATTCTCCCAATAAACACAAGGGCTCTTTTTAGAGCCACCCAAGATCCAAACATATAACCTAGATTTATAATTAAAAAATCTTTCATTTTTCTGCTGGGAGTCGCGCACCCAGCTCGACTAGGAGTCACGCACCCCTCACGTTCACACCAGGGGGCCGTGCTGGGAGTTGTGCACCCTTTGCGTTCACACCAGGGGGTCACGCTGAGCGCAGCTCTAGAGTCCAGACTCCAAATTTTTCGAAAAAACCCCAGCTCGGACCAGTAATTTATATTCGCCCCGGGGACCAAATCCCCTGGGGCCTAACCACGTTGTTGGAGACCGTGGGGGGAGCCCCAATGCCCCTATGATCCCGAAGGCTCCCCGTGTCCTGCGGGAGCCGGCATTGCTTTTTCACATGGGGAGCTGCTGACATGCAGCTCCCCGTGTGGAAAAGCAATTCTGCTTTGGATTTTGGAAGAGAGAGCAGGAGGTCCTATGAGCCCCTCCTTAATTGTAATAACCCCTAATGCCCCTGAGAGCTCACACATTTTTTTCAATTTTGCCATAAATCCACCTGTGAATTTGTGGCACAATTGCAATACAAATCCTTTTAATGCCCAGCTGTGTTACTGTGGGACTCTCACACCAAATCTGGGGTTCAGGGTATTCCTACCCTGCCCCCTTTTCTTTATTTTTAAAATTTTTTGTTGGTCTCGCCTTCAAACCGAGTCCCAAAATGGGTGCCAACACTTCCTGGTTGAAGTGTTGGCAGCCAATCAACTTTGAGCATGGGAACTGCGGATCTGTAAGTCCACTGCAAAGATACTAGATATCTATAATTTTTAACCTTAAATATCTCTAAAACTAGTGAATGGATCTACACAAAATGCATACTTTCTGGACCAACATCTAGCTTTCTGGCAAATTTGGCGTACTTCTGTTCCGCTGTTCGGGCTGTATTCATGTTCATAATCTGTTTGGGAAAGTGAATGTTTAAAACGAGTTTTTGGACCCCCTTTTGTCTTGGCCCCAGCTTGACAGATCATGCAGCAACTTTCAACACAGCAGCTGCACTGGCCAAAGTATATGTTTTGAAAATTTCATGTAGATTCAGCAGGCAGCATCAAAGTTATTGGCAAATCAAAAATTGTCATCTTGACTCTGGCAGGAGTGAACTCGTAAACGAAGCAGTGCCTAAATTAGGAATTAGCTAATACAGACCATATCTAAGCAGGGTGTAAATCTCAGATGATGAAATATTTAACAAGTTATGATGCATGCCTGCAAGTTGATAGGACATTGGTAAAACATACTAATGAACATAAAAGAAAGATGATGTCATTTGAGATGTCATCAGTGATGTCATGAGTGATGTCACTGACCATGTCATGAGTGATGTAATATGTGATGTCATCAGCACTCCATTGCTGGCGTCCGAGTTATAGTTAGCTGAACTAACTATAACGGCGGAATTTCAATGGTTTTGCACGAGTGAAATGTCCAGCTAGCTATAACGCCCCTGAAACCTATGTTTTTTTCAGTGAATTTCTAAGTTTTATTTAAATGCTAATTCCTAACGATAACGTGCCTGAAACCTATGTTTTTTTCAGTACATTTCAAAGGTTTTTTAAATTCTAATTTCTAACTATGCCTGCAGATATAGGACATGTGAAGAAAGAAAAAAAAACACAGTAAGAAAAAAAAGAAATGCAGAAAGAAGCAACAGAAGTCTTCAAAGATGATGAAAAGTGAAGGAAGAAAGAAAACGTGCAGAAAGAACAAACAGAAGAGCAGAAAGAAGCTGTGTTGCAAAATCATCCTATACCCTCATTTTTTTCAGACGGATACTGGTGGTAACTCAGTCTGACTAACCAGTCCTAGAGCCAGTGCTATGTTAAAAGACACTTAGAATACAGTAAAAAAAAAACTACATACACTAGGGAACATTATGCGTTGCGGTCCCCCTGTAAATAGCATGACAATCTCTGTAATCCCCTAGTATATAATAGGGCAGGGGGATTAAAACTACCTCTTAAAACATGCCACAGGGCATGTTTGCACACGTCACCTCAGGCCCCGTCCCCTCCCTTCACCACTGTGCAAACACCCTCTGGGGCCATTTTAAGTTGGGAGATTAAGTCGATTGGAATCCTGGGGGTCCCTAGGATCCAAATAGCCCACTAGGTACCTCCAGTAAGCGCCACAGAGCTGCGTTGCAGGGAGGTGTAAAAATGGGCACGGCCTAGTCCACCTCTCTGCAATTCAGCACAGTGACGCTTACTGGAAGCACCTGGTGGGCTAGTTGGCCCCCAGGGTCCCTCAGGATTGAAGGGGAATTATTTCCCCAACTTAAAATGTACCACAGGGCGTGTTTGCACATGTCACCTCAGGCCCTGTCTCCTCCCTTACCCACAGCGTAAACACTCCTTGTGGCCGTTTTAAGTTGGGAGATTAAGTACCCTTGAATCCTAAGGGTCCCTAGGGTACAACTAGCCCACTAGGTACCTCCAGTAGGCGCCACATAGCTGCGTTGCTCGGGATTGAAGGGGGATTATTTCCCCACCTTAAAACGCGCCACAGGGCGTTTGCACATGTCACCTCAGGCCCCGTCCCCTCCCTTCATCAATGTTTAAACATGTGCTGTGGCTGTTTTAAGTTGGGAGATTAAGTCCCCTTGAATACAGAGGGTCCCTAGGGGCAAATTAGCCCACTAGGTTTCGTAAGCAAACCTCAGCTAGGCCTACTTAGTGCAAGGGTTCGCCCTTCTCTGCACAGAGTCCTCAGACCTTAGGAAGAAGTTGGCAATGAAACTGGAAAATACAAAGGCAACGTTTATTAAACCTTTAAAGGTGGTACTACAGTCCACACAACACCCTTCAGTATTGTATCGAGTAGCACACCGAACTAAAGCACATGGCCCCTTTTACACAATGAACGAGCTCAAGAGAAGGCGGTACAGAAGACAAGAGCAGTTTCATGACCATACAAGGACATATTGGAAGGCACAATCGATAGATGGGCGGAGTTCACAGTCTTCGGTAACTGGTAAACACATTCCTATCTGGAACCAATTAGTAATGGTCGTTGACCCTACTGCGCATGTCTGGACGTGCTGGAAGCTAGGAATACTATAAATAGCCTGTTGCCGGGCAGACTTCAAGAGCAGGTAACAAGAAGGTAGGACAAAGCACATGACAAGCACATGGCAATGTATGGCATACAAAATGACCGTTGCAAATACAAGATGGAGTCGGCACATTTGTTAAGATAATGGTCAAAACGAAGCATGTCTTCTGCTAATGCTTAACCTAATCACCGCTGATTTACAACATAGGTACATCCAGGAAGCGCCATTGCAGAGAGGTGTAAAAAGGGGCACGGCCTGGACCACCTCTCTGCAACGCAGTGCAGTGACGCTTACTGGAAGCACCTGGTGGGCTAGTTGGCCCTCAGGATTGAAGGGAAATTTTTCTCCTCCAACTTAAAACACGCCACAGGGCTTGTTTGCACACGTCACCTCAGGCCCTGTCCCCTCCCATCACCACGGTGTAAACGCACCCTGTGGCTGTTCTAAGTTGAGAGATTAAGTCCCCTTGAATCCTAGGGGTCCCTAGGGTCAAACTAGCCCACTAGGTACCTCCAGTAAGTGCCACAGAGCTGCGTTGCATAGAGGTGTAAAAAGGGGCCTGGCCTCTGAACACCTGTCTGCAACACAGCTCCCTGGCACAAACTGGAGATACCTGTTGGGCTAGTTGGCCTGTAACGGACCCCCTACTTTGGATATTTTGTGCCCCGGGGAGGTGGCGGTCCGTGGGGTGTGTAGGGGGGCTAAAGCCTCCAACACAGGTTTATTTATTATTACAACCAGCCCCGTGGGTGACGGTCCCCATGGCTGTGGGGGAGGGCCATGAGCCCCCCTTCAAATATGTAAATAAAGCCCCAAGGGTGGTGGTCCCCGTGGCTTGGGGGGGCCTTTGAGCCCCCACCCATTTCATTTTGTAGCCCCGGGGACTGCATATTCGAGAAATGCCCTGGGGGAGGCAGTCCCCAGGGCTGGGAGGCCCCTCTGCGCCCCCAATACATGAAATATATAAATACTAACAAAGCGTGGGAGCCAGCGCTTCCTTTTTTTTATCAGCACGATCCGCTAATTTTGCCGATTTAAAAAACAAAAGAAAATGTTGGACCCCCCTAAGCAGGCCTAGGGGGTCAGGGTATTTCTACCCTGCCCCCTTTTTGCGTTTTGCGCACTTGTTTCACTGCTTTCTTGTGCCTCGATTCTACCGAGGCACAAGATGGCTGCCAACACTTCCTGCTTGACAGCCAATTAGCATACAACTCGTGATCGTGAGGGTGCACGGATTCTGCGCGGCCATAGATATATATGTGTTTTTACTTTTGATTTTCTCAGCAACTACTGAACATATTTACACCATTTAACAAAAAATTGTTCTTTCTGAACCAAGAACTACCTCTTTGCCAAATGTTTTGTAATTAGGTTTAGCAGTTCGGGCTGACGGCGTGTCTAAAGTTTCCTATGAGAAATTGCATGGGGAAAACATGTTTTGGGACCCCCTTTTTTCTCTACCCCTGCTTGACGAAGCACCCCGAAACTTCCAAGAAAGGAGCGTACTGGAGTGCCTCAGAAGTTTTGAAAATTTCGCGAAGATTCATCAACCGGCGCCAAAGTTATTGGGAATAGAATGTGGCAGATTTCCTATGGAAAATCGGTCCTAAATACATCTACCTACTGGCAAAATCCAGTAGGTAGTTATCAATCAAGGTTAATTATGCAGTATTATATTAGCCCCAATAGGACATAACTGGATGAGGAGCTTTCAGTACACCTGGGGTAGAGAGATCATTTTGGTATTCCATTTTATTGTCTGATTTATAGAAAATGAGAGTCTTAACTCGTCATATTTAAAAAGAAATTTTAGAGTTCACTATTAATATGTTTTAGGTCTTCCATAGTATAATCCAGTTTCAGAAAAATGTAAAAGATGTAAGTTTATAAATGAGATGCTCGTGTTATATGCTTGTTGAAATTTTTAGTCACTGTTAGTGTTTGGTTTTTCAAATTTTTTTATTATTTGTGTCTTAACAGATCATGTGGAACACGGTGATTTGAAGAAACGTGAAAGAGCGAAAGTATCAGTAGCTTTCAGCGATTATTTTTGAATATTTTTTTTAATAAGTCCTTGTGTTTGTGTGTAGAGTTTATTAAGGTAACAAGATAAATATATTGATGCCCACTTGGGCGGTGATGAAGTGTAGAATTTATTGTGTTCTGAGCAGGGGGTTCCGGTTTTAATATAGACTTCAAAAATACAGCCAGATTCATCAATCTCCCGTTTTGCGAGGCCCTAATTGCGAATTATAGCGATTCGCTATTAAGGACTCGCAAAACAGGATTCAAGTAGGATTAGCAAAATTTATTGCGATTCCTACGGATTCCTTATTTGCGATTAGCAAATTGCTAATCGCAAATAAGATTGCGATTTGAAGGGTGCCAGGGGTGTCCAAAGGACACCTTGTAGCACCCCTCAAATGCACATTTGAACAGGTGTTGCGCACACACATGCCCAGAGGACATGTGTGTGTGTAACATGCAAAAGTAAAAAATGCACAAAAGTGCTTTTTACTTGTTTCTCGCAATTTACCACGAAGTCAGATTTCGTGGTAAATTGCAACCAAATATTGCGAATTCGCAATTTCAATTAGGGTGATGAATTGCATTTAAGGAATCTCTATTAGAGATTCCTTAAATCCAATTCCTCGCAAATATGCGATTTCGCAAATAGCGATTTTTGCATTTGGGATGATGAATCCCAAATGCAAAAATGGCACTCGCAAACGGCCAGATTCTCAGAATCTGGCCATTTGCGAGCGCTATTCAGGTTGATGAATATGGCTGATAGTCTGCAAGTTAACAAGGATGGGACACAGATGCCATGAATGGCCGTTCATGGCTAATAAAGTTTTGTTAAAACAAAAAAAAACACTTGGGTTTCAATGACGATATTCCCTTTGGAGAGTGGGCTGGGGTCCTTCTTTGGATGTATTTATGCCGGTTGTGTGAGATACCCCCTTTATATTGCGATTTAAGATGCGAGTTGCATTTGAGAATAGACACACTAATTACTTTTATTTTATGCACAAGAAATACGAATGTAAATTAATGCAAGGACAAAGTATGTATAATCTGGATTCACATCTTATGTGTTTATTTGCATAATTTCGGTAATCTCTTCATTCAGTATGTGTTGGGCTTTTATTTCTGCAACATTTCGCTTAGCAGGCGTACAGGCAGTAATGCAGATGGAGCAAAGCATTGAACCACATTGTGTACATACACAGCATGTAAATAGTATCACTAGTATTACACATAAGATGGTCAATAGCTGCCAGCCCCAGCTAACAATCAATTGCTGAAACCAGCTGGCAAAAGTCCAGGTGCCAGTCTCTGGGTAAATTTCAGCAGCAATCTTATGCAGTTTAGAGATTGCATCAAACACTGAAGGTGAGTGATCAGGAATATAGATGCAGCAACTACTACCGATGATGCGACATGCACACCTCAGTCAGCTAAAACCACATCTAAAACCATACGATTTTGGAGTGCTACAATCCTCACAATTTGCAGCTCTTCTGTAATGTTCCCAAGTGCCATAGCTGTCTGACTGGTAACAGCTTCCACAACACGAGTCAATCGTCTTATCTTTCTGCTATTTAATGCAGCACCCACAAAGAAAAACAAGCCCAAATTCAAAGCAACGTATTGTTGCCAGGTGGTGTCATTCTGGTCCACCTCATCAGTGCTTGTTATCCTCTTATATCTGTTCTTAGAAATATCATTGTACAGTTTGAAATCCTTAAGATACGATGCAGGCGCCAGAAACAATGGGGGCAACAGAAGGGACACATAGCATACTCCAGACCATCCAACAGGTAGTTGGTAATATCCCTTGTTACCGCAGACAAAGTAGGTATTATGTGAGGATATGAAACTACTGCTATTGGCAACTTCAATAGTCAGAACCACAGTACACTCACTTCTTCCTACTGGAATTCTCCCAACACTGCCTATACACAATTCTGCTTTAGCTCTAGTAACAGAAATCACAAATGGTCCATTGTTCTTCATAGTTCTCATATTTGGGAAAACATATTGCGTGGAGATATTTTCAGGTCGATACTCCTCCCATTCCCATTTAGACTGTTCAGCTCGAGGATAACCTTCTTCATCTGGATAACACACTTTCTTGAGATAATAATTATTCTGTCCTACTGTCATCCTTGAAATGTTAGCCTTTTCAGAAGCGAACAAAAGCGCAAACCAGGCTTGGCAAGAACCATTATGTGAGAAAGGAAGAGGAATAAAAGGTGTTCCTCCATTTTTCTGGTGAGCAGGTATCATCCCACACACCCAACAGTCAGTAGTATTTGTGGCATTGTGAGTGTGATGTAACGTTTGAATAAACGTATTGTTCAAGTAGGATTGTCGATGCTTTTGCTCATGGTATGGAAGCATAAAGTAATTAAGTTCAGCTGGTACTGGAGTAGTGGCGATCAGAAGCTGCCGAGCAGGAGTCACTTTCTCAACAAACCAGGTTGTCACTGCTACAACTACCATAGCAACAACAAATCCAGCTGCACATATACCTTTTTATTACAGATCTTATCAACAGTTGATCTCCCTGCAGACATGATCACTTCATTGTTGAATCAATCATTGAAGGTCTAAAGTCCTGGGCAGCCATTGGTTTCTTCACTGAGGGTCAAGACGGGTGTCACTATGTAGGACTGATCCCCCCTTGCCACATCAGCTCCGTTTCACATTGTAGTGTAGTTCCTAGTTTCCCACTAGGCCCTGCGCATTGGAATAACATAAACAGTAGTATCGACGTAGAAGTGCGGATCTTCCAGGCCTCTACTGACTATGCTAAACTTAATTGGGTTTGTTACCAACTAGCTCAGAGGTCACTGGAAAGTTTCTTGACTGAATAGGAAGTGATCAGCTTCCCTGGCACAGACAAGAAGGGATTCAGTTTTGCAACAACCGTGCAACATGACAACTTTGCTCCTCAGATCAAGAGTCAATCTCTAGGGTCGTGTGAAACAATAGACAGTTATTTTACTCAGTCAGGTTGGTGCAGTTTACTTTCACAATATGTAGAGAATAGAGAGACGGGCGTTTGTCAATAAAGGGTTAACATTTATTGAACAGTCTTTCTTCTCGTACAAGAGAAATGTATTGCCACAATTGCAAGACTTGTTATTATAAAAAGTACGTACAGTAAGATAAGTATTGCAAAATAATACTGTAAAAGCATTGATATGGTTTCTTAGCCATACAATGGTTTAAAAGTAATAAAACATATATACATTCATATATACATTAGGCTAAAATACTCAACTGGTGCTTCTAACTACGCCTACCCCAGTGTACCTGACCTAAGCCTAATACTTGGGAGGGGAGTAAGTAAGTAGCTTTAAGTTAAGTTGGTTTTGCCAAGGTTTGCTTCAAGAATTCTCACTAAGGGTTTAGTCAACACCATACCTCTGAATAGAATGATGGAGGTCTGGTATCTCCTTCAGGGAAACTCGGTATCCCAGTCACCCGCAAGGGTAGACCAGAAACGCTGGAGCTGGATTTCTCGGCAGGAGAAAGACAGCGTCTCTCTTCAGCGCGTCGAGGAGGAGGAGGGGGGACAGCGTCCGCGGGCAGCTGGCATCTGCTGGGCTCTTCGCAGAGGGACGGCTGTTCAGCTCCTAAGTTCACCACACCATCGTTCGCGCTTTAGCAGCGATAATGGTATCAGCAGCTTGCAGTGAACCACAGCTAACAACGTCAGCAGCAACACAGCACAGCACAGTATTTGCTTAAGGCAACGTTGGTAATATTTATACCTGAAAGGTGCCATGTTTGACGTAAGTTTGCTGGACATAAGACGTCAATAAAGATGTCACTTAGGAAGTGATCGCTATCAGTTGCTCATTAGAGTTCTATTACTAATCAAAACACAGCAAGCGGGGATTTCCAGGTTTGCTGAGTTTTTATCTTGTTGAAGAACTCGGAGTGTTAATCTAGGAATCTCAGATAGTGACTTCTGCTCTGTCATTGCACTAATTCGTTGCAAAGGAAGTGGCAGAGAAAACTATTCTGGAATGTGGCTCTGTTCGTGTGAGGCCAGAGATGACTTTCTGAATATTGTACTTGAACGGTTATGCCAATATAGGGAATAAATGGATTTATAGCCGAATAGGGGCATAAGGTCACAGTATCGATCAGGATCCTAGATAAGCACGCAACACCCACTCCACGGGTTCATGTCCATCAAATTACTAAAACTAGAGCAATAAGATGCATGTGTAACATTGCCCACCCCAAAATACATATATGCATTTGAAATAGGCGTATATTGTAATACGTGAAAATTATAGGTACTGTACGTTTTTGAAGCATAGAAATCATTCAAAAATTATAGCATATGAAATCAATGAACGATTATGCAAAAAGAATTACACATGAAAATATCTCTGAAACAGAAGAAGGGCGAGATAAATCATCACATATAAATGCATTGCAATAAATGTGCTAGAGGCTGATGTAAAGTTATTATGTCTCTAGATGTGTTTAGAAATAGAAGTGTGAAGCTTCTGTTCTTTAAGAATAGTTTTTACTTTAAGCAAAGAATTTTCCGTGCCAAAAAAGGGTGAATATTAAAAAGTGTTCAATTCAAAAGAATTAATGCTTGAACGGGGAAATAGAGTTCCAACGCTTTTAGCAGTTTTTGTTGTTCAAAACTGAAGGCCGAATTCAGAGTTCATGGGAACGCTGTGTGTCGGAAAGCTTCTCCAAAGTTATTATTTCTGTTCGGGTGAGAACATCATATCAGACAGGATCTCAAAGAATTGGTCTACAAAATCAGGTGACAGTTCAACCAAATTCGATAGTGCTGTAACTTGGCAGGTGTGAGAATGATTGCTGTCATCATAGTCGGGATCAGCAATGCTCACAGAAGGTCGTACCTGGGTGATGTTGCTTTTGTCACTCGCTCCACTGTTACCGCCTAGTCGTAGCACAGGAGTCTCAACGAATGCCGTCATCAGGATTGGTAGCCGCTGGGGACAACACAATGCGTGAGCCGTTATCGGACTTAGCAAAGTATCGACGTCCATTGGTACTGCTGATGGAAGTGAAAGACAGATGTCCAACACGCACTCATCTCCGCATAGCATACATCGAAGTACCGGTAAGATACAGTTCTGCCATATAGGTGTGAATGAAAGGAACCAGGTCATGTTTAGGTCTATCAGCCTGGCAAATCCAAGGACGTTAATTATCCTGTCCCGGTAGCGCATTGCTAGGATTGTCTCTTTCATTCCCATGGGAGCTATGTCTGAGCTTTGGCTTGCCATAACGAAGCAGAAAGGTCAAAAATAAAATCCCTGCTACAAGTCCCAAAAATAAGGGGATGCCGCCAAAAACAGTGTGGACAGAGTGGACAAAATTAGGAACGATTCCCAGAATTGCTTGAAAAGGTGTCAGCAGTCCCGTAAAAATCGTCTTAAATATGCCTGGGATGCCTGTGGCACTAGACATGTTAAGGAGTTGGCTAAGCATTTCTACGAAATGCACGGGGCAATTTGTTGATAAAAGTTCATGAACTTCTGTAGCTGTCCTTGCAACTAGAAGATCATACGTCTCTTTTGATGACGTTATGGGCACTGTTGTCTGCAAAAGCACAGACTTCATTTTGCTTAAAGTATCAATTCGTATAGAATAGAGATTCAGACGAGGCCAGATGGGAGTCTCTGTGTCTGCAGGCCCGCTCGGAAACAATGCCTGCATACAACATTTGATCATGGATGTTACGCTTACTAGATAACTTTTCCCTGGAACAAGGCCACAACATCTGTGATCCGTTCTAAGAATGTAACTCCCGTTTGCAAGTTGCATAAAGAAGGGCTCTATCTGAGTTGCAGGTGTGACTAGCTGGTGGCATGAAAGGTTGTTAGAATTACCTTCACAGGCGCCGTGTAAATTAATACCCTGACACAAAAGTATACCTCTTAGTGAATGTTTACAGTTCTCACCACTAAGAAATACATTTTTGTCGCTGTCACTATAGCAAGAATGTGTGTATGGTAATTTCCATTCTGATTTTACATATCCTTTACCCAATCGTTCATACTGGCCAGTAGGTATGTATTCAAGGCACTTTTTAAATCGGAAAGTTGTTATCGGAATAGTGATAATTCCGTGTATTATCCATTCAATGACAGGACTCTCTGACATTGTCAATGGTAATCTCTCAAGTTTTTCGATGCTCAGGATTGTATAGTCTGCTCCTTTCTGTGCCAAACTGATTAGTTTATCAGTAAGGTTAAAAATGGAAAATAATGACGTTGTGTTGATTAAACGCCAATGCACATAGCCTGAACGAAGATTTTGCAGCGTCCAGCCTAATTGTACAATAGAACGTAATTGAGATTGGCCATGTTGTAACATTAGCAAGTCTCTGTCTATTATGTCAAAGGCAGAAGATACAATATTGTCCAACGAATATATTCTGGAGGACAGAGTCATTAACCCATTGTCCACTACAGAAAGTGATTTTTCCAAATTAATACGATCAATTTCTCGTATTTTTTCAGCTGTTTCAATTTGTGTGACTTTCCAAGCCTCGCTGTACGCAGCATAGATACTGGTCGCTATGAAACGCTTTTGACGCTGTTTGCGTGGTCCAAGAATGAAATCGCGCAAATCAGCACCATCTTTTAGTAAAGACAAGTGTTGCTTAATTTCAGCCAGTGTGGATGATCCTAGCCATTCGAGGCAGAGTTTCCCTACACTGTATGTTGTTACTATCCCTGGATGTTGTCTCTGGGAGTATCTAGGGTCTTGTCTGGTCATTTTTAACCCCTGTGTTTTATTCAGGAATCTATCTTGACAGTTGTTTGTGTCAGTAGGCCAGATTAACCACTTTTTCCAATCAGGATGTGTTCTGTTAAAATGTAAAATTTGTGAAACGTCTAACTCAATATCTGTAGTTGTATTATAAGGTATTGGCTTTGGAATAGACGGTGTTTTAAGGTCTTTGATCTTAGCTAGGCCAAGACAGGATGTTTGGTGTATTGTGTCATTTAAAAACATCATTTGTTCTGGTATCATGCAGGTTCTGAATAGTGCTTCAAGGCCTTGTACCTGCCAATCTTTTGTACCCCAAATTGTTTTCGTTTCAATGTTATTTTTCCAATAATCAAAACCAAATGTCATCATTTTGTCATAAAATGCTTCTGAATATATTAATTTAGTGTTTGTCAGCATTGTTTTCATTCCTGTTTTATCTAACAGTTTGTAATAAAACGTTTCTGCATCACTGGTGTTAAACCCTGAGAAATACTTGAATTTCTCAAAAAAATGCTTTAGAACTGCTTTTAGGTGGTGTAGCACAATGTTCCCATTGATTATACTTAAAAACATTTCTAGGCTGTGCAGATTTATGCAAGTAATGATCACCATAATGTGTGTAGCAGAATAATTGCTCATAACTAGATGAACCTTGTAAATAATCATGTTCTGTGAATCTAGCTGACAATACTGTTAAAGTCCCAATCATCAGAGAATGTACTAGCTTTTACAAAGTCACTTAAGGAAACCTTCAGTTGATGAGGATACTTCAGGATTTCTACCGGACCATAGATCTCATAGTCTGTTTTCTCCCATACTACCCCACCGGGTATTGGAATTGCTGTGACATTTACTGTTGACAGTTCTCTTTTCTTCACGTGGGATGATCTGTGTGGTTTGAGGACTAGGTTGATGTTCTGACTTGCTGTGTCCATTGTACTATATTTTCCCTCAATTAATTTTCCCAAACAAAGTACCATGATGAGCCAAAGCAGGAGGAAAAATACACCTAGACCGAACCAGAACTCTAACCAAGGGGAAACAAGGTATATTTTCTTCAGTTGATTAAAGAGTTCCGTTGCTTTTTCTTTAAAAGTCTTTTTTGTTTCTGGCATCACTTCGGGGTCGTTTTGATCTTCAGAGAAGTTGTTGAAGTTGATGAAATAACCAGAGGCAGTTCTGTCAATTGTTGGGATTGTTCTTTCAATCTGTCTTTCGGTAGCATTTTCTGATGCCACATTATTGTAGACTGGTGTTTCTTGACGAACTGTTTCAATCTGTGTCTCAAGAGGCATTGGTTCCATGGCATTATTGCATAGTCCTTCTCTGTGCACTGCAGGCTGATCGAATGTGATTAGTCTTTCAGTTTGAACCTCTTGGATTGTTGCAAGTTTGGGTATTCTGTTGTTTCTTGGGAGTCCACTGGGCCTACTGTTGATTATAGGCCACATGCTTGTGGTTTTACCAGGTCGATAGACACGACTCTGTTCTCCTTTTTACCAGCAAGGGGCGGTAGTACTACTGATCTTGTTCCGGTGACTGCCAAGACAGGTACTGCTTTTCTGTAAGAAGGCCCAAATTCCTTCTTCACCGCGATTTTTTCTCTGACTAGATCCCCAATCTTTGGAATCCAGACAGGCCTTGCTGGGGCTGTTGCTTGTGGTGCCTCGTCAGTGGTAGATGGCTGTTGCTTTAACTTTATGTTGCTTAAGGATTTTCTTGTTTCATTCAGTTCCTGTAAAACAGCCAAACGATCTTTGATGTCAAAGTCTGTTGTTTTTCCTTGTACCACTGACATCTGACTATCGAGGTCCTGAATGTTCATTCTAATTCCGAACAATAGTTCGTATGGGCTGAAACCTTTTAGAGATTTTCTTGGCAAATTGTTAAGACTGGACTGGACACTTATTAGATGTTTGACCCACCCAGCGCCTGAACCTAATACCTTCGCTGTTATAGATCGCTTTATGTCCCGGTTTTTTCTTTCAACCACACTATTCCCTTCGGGGTGCGACGGACAAGAATACCGCAACCCAATTCCCATGCTGGCCATGGCCTCCTTATAAGCTCGAGAGCTGAAAGCAGGACCCTGGTCAGAATGGAACGTGGTAATTGCGTATGTGCCGATAAAGACTCGCAGATCTTTTATAACCGTTCTAGCGTCAGCCGAGCGCTGGAGGCCACATTTTTTAAGTGTGTTTAGCCTTAACTATTAATAGGACGCAGGATGGGGTGTAGACAGCGTTACGCTGTTTCTGATCGGTAGCCGGTAGCATGGTTCACCACTGCGATCCCTGTTGCAGTTTTCACAGTTGTTTGCATATATTTGGTGTTGTACACTCATTCCCGGCCACCAGTATACTGATTGCAATTCAGTCAGGGATTCCTTGATCTTTCTATGCCTAGGACCCAAACCCATGTGTGCGTCTGCTATTAAAAATATTCTCCTGTTCGTGTTTGGAATTACCCTATCCCCCACTCCAGGGATTCGAGCAAAAGGAACGGAGTTTGCATCTATTATGTATGCATAATTGAGTGGATAGTTCACGGGTAGTGCTGCACAGTCGCCTTTTACGGTCGTTTTTACTGCCAGCATGGTTTCCCCGTCTATGTATTTTTCTGTACGCTTTTTTGTGGCTACGGAAGCCGGTTTAGTTGCTTCCGCTGTGGCTGTATTAGCCAATGAATTCCCTGCAACGTGAACGCCATCACGTTGAAGACTCTGTGCGTGTACCACGTGAGTCTTTTGTAGTTCTTTGTAAAAAAGAGCTACCTGTTTCCAGAGCAATTTATGCTTTATTGTGGCACCTGTGTCATCTTTGTAATCGTTTTCAATCCACCTTTGCAGTTTATTATTGTAAGAGTTGACGCAAAAATGAGAATCGCACACGATAAGTGTCGGGAATTCACGTTCTGCATTTTCGAGCGCCATCTTTAAACATCTGATTTCAGTTCTCTGAACCGAACAGTTTCTTACAGATTCAGTTTTTGTTACTTTCGGTCTGAATTTACCGCACAGCCAACGACCTTTAACAATCGCACAGGCTGCATCGTAGGATTTGCTCTCTACGTTGAAATGCTGTACAAATCTATCTGTATAGATTATACAGGCGTATTGTGGGAGAGGCAGAAGTTCGATTGGCAGAGGATATTCTTCTTCATATTCTAAATCATTCAGTTCTTCGAATTGCGGGGCGAAATAGTATTTCACATCTTCCGCTCCTAGAGAATCTACACACTGTATCCATTTCGGATCCAGTGACACTGTAGGCAGGTTTACTGGGCTGAATAGCGCCTCGAAGGCGGATTCCGCTGTGAGGATATTAATCCGTTTGCCGTGTGCTAGTTCTCGTTCATTTGCTAATGCGATTTGCACTGCTTTCACAGTTCTTTCTGTGAGACTGAATGCTTCTTCTGCTTGTGTGTACAAGTGAGATTTAATTGAAATAGGTACCTTTTCTCCCTCATTAGAGGTTAGGTACGTGAATCCGCATCCTCCTGGGATGACTCGGATTACAAGATCGCGTGTGTTGTCACGTGTATCTAATTTTGTTTTAGCTAACATGTCTGTTTGCAATGATCTCACATTTTCTGTATGTTTTTGAGTCCAATTGATTTGTTTAAAATCAGGTTTAATTAGTTCGTAAAGAGGTTTAACCCTCTCTGCGTAATTTAGAATGTAAGTTCTTCCGAAATTCAGAAAACCTAGAATGGATTGTAAATTCTTCAGCGTTTTTGGAGCTTGGAGTACAGCGCACTTCTCTAAGAAGTTGTCCGCTAGGCTTTTTCCTTCACTTGATAATTCGTACCCTAAGAATAGTACTGTCAGATGGGCAATTCGAGACTTTTTAAAGTTGAATTTGTAACCCTCTGCTGCGAACCCAAGTATAATGGTGTTCACTCTTTTCAAGTGAGTATCCAAGTCGTCGTCTGTGAGATAGATATCATCAACGTAAGATAATGCCTCATCATCATATATTTGTAGTAACTCTGTTACCCTAGCTGAGAATAGTCCTGGGCTGTTCTTGAACCCCTGTGGGAGTCGACAGAATTTTTTCTGCGACCCAAATGCTGAGAAAGCGGTCAAATATCTGCTTTCTGGTGCAATGTTTTGACAAAAGAAACCATTAGATATGTCTAATGTCGTTTTAATTTTTTTCCTAACTATGTTATTCATTAGGGCTGTACTATGCGAGTTTTGTACTGCAAAAGTTTTGCAACATGTATTAAGGTGTCTGTAGTCCAAAACTAGACGATATGAATTGTCTGGGTTGGAGACAGGAAACAAAGAATTGTTCATTTGAGAGGTGCATGTTTCAATCACCCCCTGGTATTCAAGTTGATCTAAGATCTCCCTGACTTGTTTTTTAGCTTCTTGCTTAATGGGATACTGCTGTTGGGCAGTTGGTTCACTTTTTAACTGGATTTTGTGAGGAGGTGAGTCCTCATCCCATCCTACATGATTTTTATATAATGCCGGTGCCTGGGCTACTGCCCATTTCCTTGCATATGTATATTTTTTGTGAATCGGAATGTGATTTGAGAAGGCAGGCATAATCAGTTCTTCGCCACGAGGGCACTCCCTGACAAACTCTGGGGGCCAATCTCTTTCAGCTAACAGAATATCATAGCCTTTTGAGAGTTTATCCCAAAATAGACCTCTTATTTTCCTAGTCTTATCACCCTCTATACGCAATGTTATTTCGTATATCTTATGGGGCTCGCTAAGTCTGGTGTCGGCAGTTTCAACCTGAATGTATTCATTCGTGTCCACTGTCTCCAGATGACTCATCAAGATCTTGCGCGCGGTGGGAGACGGTGGCAGTGTCTCCATACCGCTAGCTTGCTGCCTGGTATCACGCACTTCCTTGCAACGAATCTGACATCTTAGAGCTGCATTGTAAAATTTTAATATCCACGTGTTTATTGTAATACATGTGCACTTTTAGCATTTTTCGCATTTAATACTTATTTTAAAAGCCTTTTAACTCACCGGAGTGCTGGTCTCGATTCCACTTCCTGCCCGCCTCGTTCCGACTCGGTAATTCATTACCGTTGTGCGGAGGGCGGACAGGTGCGGGCCAGGCACTTCCGGGAGCGGTTAGCGCTCTAGTTGTTTCAGGGGGCTATTTAGCCCTCGCCTCACCGGAAGCGCGCAGCGGTTGCGCGCAGCCTCATCTCAGCCGAAGACCAGCCAAAGAGCTGCCCGTCTGCGCCCGTCCACGACAGGACGGGGCAAGGGGTCCCCATTATGCCGCCCACATGCGCTTCTAAACGCATCAGGTATGAGGCGTCGGCATTATTGAACTTAAGGAAACCTATCACCCCTTGCTATACACGTGATAACTGGCCATGTCCTGAAGGACCCTTTTCATGTTTAAACTGTCATTTTACCACCACTAATTCTTTTAAGTCGAGTAAACCCTGTATGTCTTCTGACAACCTGCACTGCATTTTAATAAACGCCCGTTCGATGCCTAAGCACCAAATCGCAATTTGGGACTTGATAGACACCTTAACCCCGGATATCTGTTTCATCACCGAAACCTGGCTAAAGCCCCATACGATATCTGCTATTGCCTTGGGAGTACCAGAGGGATACAAACTTCACAATGCAGACCGCCCTGAAAAAATAGGTGGCGGCATTGCAATAATCTATAAAAAGCACCTTAAATTAGATATTTTAGATAGGAAATGCTGCACACAATTGGAAATAATGATCTACAGAATTACTTTCCCTAATAGAAAGACCAGTAAGGGAGCACTCATTTATCGCCCACCAGTAACATGCCCAAGTTTCTCCCTATCCTTCCTAGAAATACTTGGCCCACATATACGGGCTAAAGAGGATTTCCTACTCTTAGGGGATTTTAACATACATACTGATCAGCCTGAACTATCTGACACTAAGAGCCTGTCTGCTGATCTAGCGACCATAGGCCTTACACAAAAAATAAGGGCCCCACACATGAAGGTGGACACTGTATTGACTTGATATACACTAATTTTGATAACATATCCTGCAATAAATCGGTACAATTAGAGTGGACTGATCACTTTCTATTAGAGTTTAATATACTCAAAATCAACAAAGGATCCAGCAAGAAACCCCTACCCCCTGTAACGCGCAGACAGTGGCATAAACTCACATTGGAGGCACTACAAAAGGTCTGGGAAAAACCCGACATTAAGGACACAGATGAAGTGGAATGCAGTCTAACAACATTTCAGAATTCACTTACTGTAGCCATAGATAAAATCGCCCCCCTGAAAGCATTCAGGCAATTTCCTGTGGCTAAACAGGAAAAATGGTACACAGAGGCTCTTAGAACGGAGAAGCAAGAATGTAGGAGGATAGAGAAGAGGTGGAGAAAATGCCATTCAGAGGATAATAGGAAGGCCCACCGTGTAGCACAAACTAACTATTATAAACATGTTAAAGCCGCTCGTAAAAACTGCATAGCCCAACAACTCACGGAAGCTGGCAATTCACCTAAAGAGCTATATAGGATTCTTGAGACATTTGTCAAGCCCACGGCCTGTGTAAGCCCAGATGATTTTTCTCAAAGTCTGTGTGAGGAAGTCTCCTTATACTTTGAAAATAAAATTGACTCCATCTATGGTAAGATCCTAGTGTCCCAAACAGAAAAAGGCACCCTGAATACACTTCTCCCCACTAAGAACACTAATTTCTCACTGACCACCTTTCCCCCTATCAATAGTAGAGAACTTCAAATATTAATGACCCATGTAAAATCTGGGTCTCCGGAGGATCTGATCCCTGCCAAAACCTTAGTCCCCCTGAGTCCTTTGTTGGGCCCTCACATTCAAGATGTAATAAACCAGTCCTTAAAGAAGGGAAACGTGCCTACTGAGTGGAAGAGAGCGGTGG
Source organism: Lissotriton vulgaris (assembly GCF_964263255.1). NCBI lineage: Eukaryota > Metazoa > Chordata > Amphibia > Caudata > Salamandridae > Lissotriton > Lissotriton vulgaris. Next base: position 1,368,761,620 of record NC_141691.1, read on the forward strand.
TGAACCCCATCCGCAAGAATGCTGCTCTTCCCTGGACGGAATTCTCCAACCTCCGGCCCATCTCCCTCCTACCCTACCTTAGTAAGCTTGCCGAGAAACACGTCAACGCGCACCTGTCCAACTACATCGAGGCCGCAGGCGGCCTAGACCACTCTCAATCTGGTTTTAGGCCTAACCATAGCACAGAATCAGCTCTCCTGTCAGTGACTGATAACATCAGGATGTCACTTGACGGGGGGAGCTCAGTGATTCTGGTGCTATTGGATTTGTCTGCTGCCTTTGACACGGTGTCGCACAACATTCTTCTCGGCCGCCTGAGGGAGGTGGGAATAAAAGGGGCTGCCATGGCATGGTTAGAAAGCTTTCTTGCGGACCGTCAACAAGGTGTCAAATTAGGCTCCCACAATTCCATCTGTAGGAAGCTCACCAAGGGAGTGCCACAGGGCTCTTGTTTAAGCCCCACGTTATTTAACGTATATAAGGCCCCCTTGGCGGACATCATAAGATCTCACGGGTTCACCCCAATCTCCTACGCTGATGACACCCAGTTGCTGTTTCCCTTCCAAACCCTCACACCGACAGTTATACAATCTTTTCAAAATGGTATGAGAGCCGTGGCAGATTGGATGGCCCATAACTTCCTCCAATGCAATGTGACTAAAACTGAAGTCATGTTGTTTGGAGGGGCCACCCTGCTATGGTCCCCCGACTGGTGGCCACTTGAGCTAGGACCTGTCCCTGTACAAAAGCAGACTGTCAAAAACCTGGGAGTGCGCCTAGACCAAGCATTGATATTAAAAGATCATGTCAATCAAGTTACGGGAACCTGTTTCCGAGTAATTGGGCTACTACGACGCATTTTCCCCTTCCTGCCTGACATCCATAGGAAGACGCTGGTACAAGCATTGGTCATCGGTCAGATAGACTATTGCAATGGACTCCTCATTTCTGCCAATCAAGAACAACTGGGAAGACTGCAGGTGGTACAGAACACAGCAGCAAGACTCATCTTGAATGCCTTGCCCCGAACTCCCTCACGCCCACTCCTCTCTCACCTTCACTGGCTCCCGGTGAGACAACGCGTTAACTTTAAAGTATGCTGTATAATGCACAAACGTATTTACGGGTCTGGCCCTCAATACTTAAGAGACATATTTGTCCCCTACTCACCTGGACGTGTCCTACGTTCCAGCAGCACTATGTTGCTACAGGTCCCCAGGGTGACGAGAGCAAGACAGGGAGGACGGGCCATCTCACTTAAAGGCCCTATGCTTTGGAACTCTCTGCCCCCACAGCTGAGACACACCCCTAATCTCCTCTCCTTTAGAAAGAAGTTAAAAACATACCTTTTTACACAAGATTAATGACTTCTTTTGGTATCATTGCAGTCTCATGTTCCTGGTCGTTCCCTAATACCCTTCCAGAAGCTACGCGCGGAGATACCCCTTCGGGGCTGATTCAGGCGCGAAACAAATACATAAATAAATAAATAAAATAAATACTGATTTCTGCTGCACTGTCCAACATTGTCAATGCCCACTCCCCGTTTTTCAACTGTGTCCTCAGTATTCTCGGCATGGTTGATTATTCTAATACTGGCTACCTTCTTTTTTTGAAATTGAGATTTTTTACTCTGAGCAGGTTCCTTGTCTTTGGACTTGGTGTGCTCTCCTGGTTCTGACCGTCCTCTTCTTTCCGATTTCTGCGAAAAAGATCGAGAGGGACGTGTATCAATACTTTGATATCGATCAGGTTTTTTCAGATTATCCCTATTTCTAAAGTTATATCTTTTCTCAGAGGGCTCCCTCTGGGGAGACTGGTGTTCTCGAGTCGGAGTTCTTTCCCTCCGTCGAGGAGACCTTCCTCTGGACTGGAAAACTTTTTCACTGGGAGTGGATTGTTTATTTCCATCCCAGCTCTTTTTAGGAGTGTTGGAATTATTTTCAATAAATAATTTTTCAGGATTTTCGAGCAGTTGGGGTTTTACTGGTTTTCCACCCAAGCTGTCTCTACCTAATTCTTCATAGCACTTTTCTATGATTTTGGCAAGCTCAACTGGCTGATCTTTTATATCTGTTTCCTTCAACTTCTGGCGGATCGCCACATATGCTGCTTCTCCTTTTATATTGGCTAATAATATAGCCGAGACCTGCTTGAAGTCTTTCAGTAATTTCATACCAAGAGTTAAAGCGGTCTCTGGACCGTATTCATTTTGAATCTGTTTTAGCACATCCGGTAATACCGCCATAGACGGAACACCATGTGTTTTTGTGTAAATGGAAGCAAAGACTGTACCCCAAGTGTCGCAGTCCTCCACGTGTGGTGCGATTCCCATAGGAAGGCAGATTGTCAAGATTCTGTGTTTCTCTATAGGGGTAGTATCAGGAAATACTGCCTCTATTTGAGTGATTTTCTGTGATAACCAGAAAGGAATTTGTTCCCGTTTTACGGGTGTTTTACCAAGACATGACTGACTGTATGTTCTGTGGTGTAATTTTATTAGTGTTCCCCTGATGAGGGGTCAGCTGTGGAACATTAACAGCTGGTTGGACTGTTGCAGTCCACATTACATATTGGACTAATTGCCTATGTATTTTAATTAGTGTTTTTAGCTGTACTAACAGCTCTTCCTTTGACATTTTTGCAATGTCAGGATGTGGTGTGTAGCCGGCTAGAACCGGCCACGTTGCTCCTGGTCTACCTAGTGGACCGAGCCTGGTAATATGATCATTATGTTTTAGGGCGCCATTAAACCAGAGCAGGTGCTCTTGGAATTTTAGTGGGATTTCAGTCTCCTCGAAAGGAGCGTACTCTTCCGGAGGTTCCTCTATTTTGTAATAGTGAAACTCTTTTGTTCTAGCGTTTGCCGCTGGAAAATTTATCCATGAATAGAATACCTCTGTCTGCCGATATTCGTGAGCCTCTATCACGAAAAATACTGTACCACCTTGTGGTGTCAGTCCATTTTCTATAAGTTTTAAAGTTATAGATTTTCTTAAGTGGACCGGGATGATAATTGCATTCGGGTCTGTGTGTAGGAGACTCGTGTCTTCCTCTATTAGTTGGGCTGCCAGCCTAGCTGCTTCCCTTTCTTCTTCACTGTCTGACATTTTATAAATGCAGGCTTTGCAGAGTAGGTCTCCAAGGAGACAAAGATTAGGTGCACAATATTTTGGAACACTGTATCCTTCAACGTTGAATAAACCAGAGCTTTACATAGGAATCTCTTCCTACTAAGGTCGGGCGGATTTTAACCTTTCACCCACTCCAGACGTCTATTGGAGTATTTACGGGAGAAAGGGGTCTGTGTGAAATATGCACGACTGAGTTACTCTAACGTCTTGCGTTAGTTTATCGCCTTACCAAACGTTTGGGCGCCATGTAGTGTAGTTCCTAGTTTCCCACTAGGCCCTGCGCATTGGAATAACATAAACAGTAGTATCGACGTAGAAGTGCGGATCTTCCAGGCTTCTACTGACTATGCTAAACTTAATTGGGTTTGTTACCAACTAGCTCAGAGGCCACTGGAAACTTTCTTGACTGAATAGGAAGTGATCAGCTTCCCTGGCACAGACAAGAAGGGATTCAGTTTTCCAACAACCGTGCAACATGACAACTTTGCTCCTCAGATCAAGAGTCAATCTCTAGGGTCGTGTGAAACAATATAGCCTTATAGCCCGCCGTAGAGGGCTATACCAGCTATTAAAGGCCCTCTCCAGCGTTAAAGGCCCGAGCCGAAGGCGAGGGCCTTTAACAAGGGAGAGGGACTTTAATAGCGGTATAGCCCATCTACGAAGGGCTTTAAGGCTATTAGAACATTCTGTCACTAGAGGACAGAATCTTCTAACAAAAAAACAAAGCCTTTCGGGAGTGTGAGGGGATTGGAATCCCCTCAGGTTCCCTGAAGCCTTTGTTCACAGCCAGAGCTGTGAACAAAGAAACATTGGAATGTTGGAGCTCCAGGCTTATAACAGCCATTATAAGCCCAGAGCACTCCATTGTTTTCAATGGAGCTCCCAACATTCCAATGTTCTAATAGACAGTTATTTTACTCAGTCAGGTTGGTGCAGTTTACTTTCACAATATGTAGAGAATAGAGAGACGGGCGTTTGTCAATAAAGGGTTAACATTTATTGAACAGTCTTTCTTCTCGTACAAGAGAAATGTATTGCCACAATTGCAAGACTTGTTATTATAAAAAGTAAGTACAGTAAGATAAGTATTGCGAAATAATACTGTAAAAGCATTGATATGGTTTCTTAGCCATACAATGGTTTAAAAGTAATAAAACATATATACATTCATATATACATTAGGCTAAAATACTCAACTGGTGCTTCTAACTACGCCTACCCCAGTGTACCTGACCTAAGCCTAATACTTGGGAGGGGAGTAAGTAAGTAGCTTAAAGTTAAGTTTGGTTTTGCCAAGGTTTGCTTCAAGAATTCTCACTAAGGGTTTAGTCAACACCATACCTCTGAATAGAATGATGGAGGTCTGGTATCTCCTTCAGGGAAACTCGGTATCCCAGTCACCCGCAAGGGTCAAGTCAAGTCAAGTCAGAGAATTTATATAGCGCACTACATACCCGGAGGGTCTCAAGGCGCTTAGAAAGGGGAGGAGGATTACTTGTCAAATATCCACGTTTTAAGTTGCTTTCTGAATGCTAGATGGTTCTGGGTAAGGCGAAGGTAAGCGGGGAGTGAGTTCCATGTTTTAGCAGCCAGGTATGAGAAGGATCTGCCTCCCATGGTGGTCTTATTGATGCGAGGTACAGTGGCGAGGGCATGGCTGGAGGAACGTAGTTGGCGGGAGGGGGTGTAGAAGGACAGTCGTGAGTTGAGGCATTCTGGTCCGATGTCGTAGAGTGATTTGTGTGCGTGGGTTAGCAGTCGGAAGGTGATTCTCTTATTGACGGGTAGCCAGTGGAGGTCTTTCAGGTGACCAGAGATGTGTTCGTTGCGCGGGATGTCTAATATGATCCTGGCTGAGGCGTTTTGGATTCGTTGGAGTTTCTTCTGGAGTTTAGCGGTAGTACCTGCGTAGAGGGTGTTTCCGTAGTCCAGTCGGCTCGTGACCAGAGCATGGGTGACTGTTTTCCTTGTTTCGGTGGGGATCCAGCGGAATGTTTTTTTGAGCATGCGAAGAATGTTGAAGCAGGATGAGGATACGGCACTGACTTGTCTGTTCATAGAGAGTGAAGAGTCCAGGATGACGCCTAGGTTCCGTGCGTGGTCTGTCGGGATGGGTGCTTTTCCAAGGGCTTCCGGCCACCAAGAGTCGTCCCATGTAGAGGGGGATGTACCTAAGATGAGGACTTCTGTTTTGTCTGAGTTCAGTTTCAGACGGCTTTGTTTCATCCATTCGGCAACTTCTTTCATTCCTTCGTGTAGGTTGGTTTTGGCGGTGCTGGGGTCATTGGTGAGAGAAAGGATTAGTTGAGTGTCATCCGCGTAAGAGATGATGTTGAGGTTGTGTTGGCGGGCGATGGCCGCGAGGGGGCTCATGTATACGTTGAAGAGGGTCGGGCTGAGTGAGGATCCTTGTGGTACGCCACAGATGACTTCAGTGGCCTCGGACTTGAATGGTGGGAGGCGGACTCTCTGGGTTCTTCCGGTTAGGAACGAGGTGATCCATTCAAGTGCTTTTCCTTGTATTCCGATGTTATTGAGGCGTTGTAAAAGGGTGCTGTGGCAGACTGTGTCGAATGCTGCAGAGAGGTCGAGGAGGATGAGGGCGACTGTGTCTCCATTGTCCAGTAAAGTTCGAATGTCGTCTGTTGCTGCGATGAGGGCGGTCTCAGTGCTGTGTTTTGCTCGGAAGCCAGATTGTGAGGAGTCGAGGGATTTGTTGGCTTCGAGGAATGCGGCGAGCTGGTTGTTGACAGCTTTCTCGATGACTTTGGCCGGGAATGGAAGGAGCGAAATGGGGCGGTAATTTTTGAGTTCGGTGGGGTCCGCTGTGGGTTTTTTCAGAAGGGCGGTGAGTTCAGCGTGTTTCCAGTCTTCCGGGAAGGTGGCGGAGTTGAAGGAGCAGTTGATGACGTCTCGGAGGTGCGGTGCTATGACGGAGTCTGCTTTGTTGAAGATGTGATGAGGACATGGGTCTGTGGGGGATCCTGAGTGGATGGAGTTCATCAGGTGGATGGTGTCCTCAGTGGAGATTGGGTTCCAGTCGTTAAGGGTGTTCACGGGGGGAGAATGTTCAGCAAATGGTTGGGTGGGTTGGTCTCCGGGTTGGTTGTCGAAGCTGTTGTGGATGTCTGCAATCTTGTTGTGGAAGAATGAGGCTAGGGAGTCGCAGAGGGCTTGAGAGGGGGTGATGTCGTTGGAGTTGGCCGAGGGATTGGAAAATTCCTTGACGATGTTGAAAAGTTCCTTGCTGTTGTGGGCGTTGTTGTCAAGTCGATCCTTGAATGCTGTTTTCTTGGCCTTTCGGATTAGTTGGTGGTGAGTGCGGGTGGCGTTTTTGAAGGCGTCCTTGGTGCTAGTGGTTGGGTCTTTTTTCCAGGCCTTTTCAAGGGAGCGGCAGAGTTTCTTGGACTTCTTAAGATCATCGTTGAACCATGAGGCCTTCTTGCTGCCAGGTTTGCTTTGACGTTTTTTCAGTGGTGCTAAGGAGTCGGCGGTGTTGGATAACCATAGGGTGAGGTTGGCGGCGGCTTGGTTTGGGTTAGAAGAGTGGGCTGGGGTGTTTAGAAGGAGCGATGCGGAGATCTGGTCGGTGGTGATTTTGTTCCAGTTTCTTTGCAGAGTTGGTTGGAGGTGGTTGGTGGGTTTTGGCTTGTTGTAGGTGAAGTGAACGCAGCTGTGGTCAGTCCAGAGGAGCTCCGTAGTGTGGCTGAAGGAGACATGATTGCTGGAGGTGAAGATGGGGTCGAGTGTGTGACCTGCGATGTGGGTGGGGGAAGTGACTAGTTGTTTAAGTCCGAGGTTGGCGAGGTTGTCCAAGAGGGTGGTGGTGTTGTGGTCGTTGATCTTTTCAAGGTGAAAGTTGAGGTCTCCCAGAAGGATGTAGTCTTTGGAGGGGAGCGCGTGTGGAGTGATGAAGTCCGTGATGTCTTCACTGAATTTTGCGCGGGGTCCTGGTGGTCTGTAGAGGAGGGTGCCTCTGAGTGTGGTTTTGGGGTCGATGTGGATCTGGAAGTGAAGGTGTTCGGAGTTGGCGAGGTTGGCGTCAGAGCTGGTTGAGATGCGGATTGATTTCTTATGGACGATAGCGATAGTAGACCAGAAACGCTGGAGCTGGATTTCTCGGCAGGAGAAAGACAGCGTCTCTCTTCAGCGCGTCGAGGAGGAGGAGGGGGGACAACGTCCGCGGGCAGCTGGCATCTGCTGGGCTCTTCGCAGAGGGACGGCTGTTCAGCTCCTAAGTTCACCACACCATCGTTCGCGCTTTAGCATCGATAATGGTATCAGCAGCTTGCAGTGAACCACAGCTAACAACGTCAGAAGCAACACAGCACAGCACAGCATTTGCTTAAGGCAACGTTGGTAATATTTATACCTGAAAGGTGCCATGTTTGACGTATGTTTGCTGGACATAAGACGTCAATAAAGATGTCACTTAGGAAGTGATCGCTATCAGTTGCTCATTAGAGTTCTATTACTAATCAAAACACAGCAAGCGGGGATTTCCAGGTTTGCTGAGTTTTTATCTTGTTGAAGAACTCGGAGTGTTAATCTAGGAATCTCAGATAGTGACTTCTGCTCTGTCATTGCACTAATTGGTTGCAAAGGAAGTGGCAGAGAAAACTATTCTGGAATGTGGCTCTGTTCGTGTGAGGCCAGAGATGACTTTCTGAATATTGTACTTGAACGGTTATGCCAATATAGGGAATAAATGGATTTATAGCCGAATAGGGGCATAAGGTCACAGTATCGATCAGGATCCTAGATAAGCACGCAACAACATACCCAAAACGGTAGCTCAACCAGTCTTTTTCAACAATGCTGGCTCTTTCCATGGTCTCAGTTGGTATTGGGATACTCCAGGGATCGTGTGGTCCCGGAAGACTTCCTCAGATTCGTCAGGTGAGATGGTGTGGCCTTTTTCCGTATCCAGAATCTCTTGATGGTCGGTCAGCACAGCAGGTGCCACCAAGGTAGGCGACACTCGCTTGCTGTTCGAACTCTCAAAGACTTTTACCATTACATGATCTCCGGGCCGGAGTTTATGGGCCTCACCTGTAGACCTGTAAGGAAGAGCTTCTCGAACCTGTTGATGAATAGAAATCAAACTGTCAGTCAACTGTGCTAAGTAGTCAATCATCAGAAGACATGGTACATCATGTATGGGGCATGGCTTAGGAACTCCCCAAATGTTCATCGGTCTCCCAAATACCACCTCATATGGTGTAAGCCCAGATCGTGAATGTGGCACCGATCTAATAGACAACAATGGCAAGGGCAAGGCATCAGGCCATTTCAAAGATGTGGAAGCCAGTATTTTCGCTCATTTCAATTTCAAAGTAGCGTTATACCTCTCCACCAATCCTGCTGATTGTGGTTGAAAGACTGCATGGAAATTCTGTTTGATCCCTAATCCTTTCAGGACATACTCAAAACTTGCCCAATAAAATGAGGTCTGTTGTCACTCCACAAAAGTTTACAAACACCAAATCTAAGGAAGAACTCCTTTAAAAGCATTTTTGCTGTAGTGAGAGCTGTATTATCCTTTGTAGGGTATGCCTCTATCCATTTACTGAAGGCACATACCACCACTAGAACATACTTCAAGTTATTGCAATGTTAGAGTTGGATGTAATCCATTAGCAAAACTTCAAAAGGTGCAGTTGATGTAGCAAACCCTCCTATAGGAGTCTGTGTCCCTTTACCAGGATTGTACTGCCAACAGATCAAACAGGACTGTACTACCCTTTTAGCTGTGCCTGCAATTTCTGGATGCTCACAAACTTGCATAAGCAATTTCGTTAATGCTGAGGCTTCAACATGTGGCGGCCCATGTGCCATCTGAATCATAGGCTGTAAATAGGCTATAGGCAGTTTCCACTTATCCATCTCTTTATTGCGCCAACAGCCCTCGTCATCCAACATTGCCTCTTTAGACCATTGCTCAAGTTCTTCCACAGAAGCAGATCTCCGTATGTCTAGCACTTCTTGTCTAGCATCATGCCAATGTTCAGCTTGTGACTTCACTATGTACATTGATGTAGTGCTTTGTTGCATCGCAGTCTCATGGGCTATACGATCTGCAAAGGCATTGCTTTGTCCTGTCTTGTCAGTCACTTTCTAGTTTGCGCTACACTTAACAGTAGCTATTTTTTTCGGATATGTCAGTGCAGTCAGAAGATTATGCACTAGTTCTCCATGCATTATCTGCATCCCGTGGGATTTAAGAAAGCCTCTTTCCTTCCAAATGAGGCCAAAATCATGGGCCACTCCAAAAGCATAGCGGCTATCTGTATAGATGTTCATACGCAAGTCAGTGCTAAGTTCACACTCTTGTGTCAAAGCTCTTAGCTCAGCTGCTTGAGCTGACTTCTGTGGTATACGAGCTGTCTCCACTACTGTCTGAAGTGTCGTAATTGAATTTGCAGCTGAGGTTGTGCCATCTGGTAACTTCAAACAAGACCCATCAACCCATAGATCCCCATCTACATCTGAAAGAGGCGTATGTTGCAAATCAACCCTTTGTCTGTTCCTCAGTAAGGAATATACAATCATGAGACTCCTGTGACTGAGTCTGAGTCGCTGGTTATGGTAACAAAGTATTTATTTATTTATTATTTATTTTATTTGCAAAGTTTTATATAGCGCTGGCTAGACCCGGAGGTATTAGAGCGCTTTACATGAGGATCAGCGAGTTACAGGATACATAGTTATATCAATTGAATTAGTGAGTTACAGGTTACATAGTTACATCAATTTGAATCAAATAATCACAGGGGGAGAAGGAGGGGGAGGGAAGGAGACACGAACAGGGAGACAAGGAAAAACAATGTCAGATGACTGGCTGGGTAGGTGACGGCCAAAGGGCCAGACTCCTCTATAGCTGTATAGGACAGCTCCACCGGGCATTTGCCAAGGTTGCTCGGGCTCTGCGGTAGGTAAAAACAGTTTAGGGGTCCGCCCAGGGGGTGTCGTTATAGTTCAATCAAAGAGGGAGGAAAAGAGACACAAACGTGGAGACAAGGAAAAACAATGTCAGATAACCGGCTGGGTAGGTGACGGCCAAGGGGCCAGACTCCTCTATAGCTGCATAGGACAGCTCCACCGGGCATCGGCCAAGGTTGCTCGGTCTCCACGGAAGGTACAAACAGTTTTGGTATCCACCCAAGGGGCGTCATCATCATTCTATCGAAGGGGAAGAGAAGGAGACACAAATGGGGAGACGAGGAAAAACAGTGTCAGATGACCGGCTGGGTAGGTGACGGCCACGGGGCCAGACTCCTCTATAGCTGCATAGCACAGCTCCACCGGGCATCGGCCAAGGTTGCTCGGTCTCCGCGGAGGGTACAAACAGTTTTGGTATCCACCCAAGGGGCGTCGTCATTGTTCCATCGAAGGGGAAGAGAAGGAGACACAAATGGGGAGACGAGGAAAAACAATGTCAGATGACCGGCTGGGTAGGTGACGGCCAAGGGGCCAGACTCCTCTATAGCTGTAAAGGACAGCTCTACCGGGCATCGGCCAGGTTGCTCGGGATCCGCAGTAACTAAAAACAGTTTTGGGGTCCGCTCAAGGGGCGTCATACCAAGCTGTGCCATCTGGTCATGCGTGGCCCCTCCGCTGTGCACTTCAAGACCATCTGCAATAGGTTCTCAGGCTTAGTCCGAATTGAAGCAGCTCTGGGAAGCATGCGCTGAGATCGCCTTTGCTGGTGCCGCAGCTATGTATAAGCCCTCTCGCTCACAGAGCCTCTTGCCCCTGTGCTCATGGGCGTCCGCAGAAATGTTTCCAGGGGGGGGCAAAAATTTAACTTCAGTGTTTGAGGATCTAATTTCCGTTTGCTTTTTTAACTGTTTAAGCTCGTATTTATTTTGTTACTAAAATATTAATCATTACTTCTGAACTGAGTTTCCCAGCTTCATGCAGTTTTGCACAATTAGACTACTGCAATGCAATATGTGAGAACATGAGGCTGGGAAACTCGGTTCAGAAGTAATGATTAATATTTACAAATAAAAAATAAACACGAGCTAAACAGTTTAGGCTAAAAAAAAAAAGCTAACGGATCTAATAGTAGATTTTTTTTGCTCTGATGTGGGTGGTATAATCTACTGCCTCCAAGCACTGGCCTTCAAGGACTGTAAAAGGCAGATGGCCCATTGTCATTCTTTATGCGATGATCAGCGATGACAATGGGCCTGGAGTTCAGAGAGAAGTGCGAGAGGTCCCAAATGAGAGAACGTTTAAACTCCTGGGGCTTCTCGCAGGAGAACAGCACAGCCTGCTGTAGTTGTGAAAATTAGGGATAAAAGGAATGTTGATGGCCTACCTGCTCGGAACACATGGGGTCTGCTACAGCAATGTGCGCTGCCTAAGTGATAATATCACTTTGTCATTGGGCCAGCACCGGATAGACCGGCGATCCAGGGGGGGGCAAGCGCACCCCCTTCCCCCCCCTGCGGACGCTCATGCCTGGGCTTACTTGTTTTTTTACACCCCCCCCCCCCATGAGCCCTGTGCTGTCCGTACCTTAGAGATCCTTGGGCAGGGGCTGTCAGTTGAGTTGAGCAGTAGTCAAGTGTTGTGTCTTAATCTGGTTCAAAAGGGCATCGCCCGCATGGGGTATTAGCACCAACAATTTATGTGACAAAACTGTCCCTTCACTCTGACGTATGGACACAGCTGCTGCTGCAACTGAACGGAAGCACCCAGGCAATGCACGAGCAACAGGATCAAGAACAGCTGGAAAATATGCACAGGGACGCTGCTTGTCACTGTGTGTCTGTACTAACACTGACAATACACACCCATCTTTCTCGAGTACATAGAGTGTAAAAGCCTTCGTATAATCTGGAGAGTCTAACACTGGTGCAGAGCAAAGAGCTTGACATAACTGATGAAAAGCATTCTGGCATTCAGTCATCCATGGAAGGGGCATTGGAGTGTCTTTGGTCAGAAGTGCCAACAAGGGTTTAACAATGTGTGAAAAACCGAATATCCATTTCCTACAAAAGCAAGTAAGACCAATGAATGCACGGACATCTTTCTGAGTACCAGGCACCGGTGTGTCTAAAATTGCTTGAATGTGATCTAGTGTAAGTGTACGCTCCCCCCTTAGACAGAATGTGACCTAAGTAGGTAACCTTCGGTCTACAATATTGCAATTTCTTCCGTGACACTTTGTGGTGGTGTGAAGCAAGAAAGGAAAGCAAAGAGAAAGTAAATTTTTCACACTGTTCAGGCGTATCGGCTGCCAACAAGATGTCATCTACATATTGTATGAGTGCCACTCCTTCAGGCAAAGTGAAAGAATCAACTTGTTTTTTCAATGCTTGACTGTAAATACTAGGACTCTCAGTATACCCTTGAGGAATTCTACAAAATCTGTTCGATTGATTGTTCAAAGTGAAGCCGAACAAATATCGGCTATCAGGATGAATAGGAATCGAAAAGAAAGCATTCTTGAGGTCAATCACAGTGAATGTAGTTGCTGTCAGAGGAACTAAGGTAAGAAGTGTTGTTATGTCAGAAACCACCAGGTATTGTGATACTACAATCCTATTAACTTCTTGCAAATCAATAATGAATCTGTAAATCCTAGTGTCAGTGTCTTTTTTCAAAATGGGAAGAATAGGACTGTTGCAAATATTGTAGGGAACTTCTTCCACAACCCCCACTTTAATTAAATCATGGACAATGCGTACAAGTGCTTCTTCGCCTTCTTGATACATTTTGTATTGAGGCAAGAGTGGCAATGAAGCACCCTCCTTGACACTAATTTGTACTGTGGAATAACCATTTGCCCTACATGGGTGTCTGAAGTTGCCCACAAAGTACTAGGGAGTGAAGCTAATGCAATGTCCTCTTTAACAAGACAAGATCTCTCAATCACGGGGTAGTTGTCATTCAGAATAACACGTACACCTTCTGGAGAACATCGTATCGTAGCCCTGAAATACTTGAGCATATCAAGCCCCACAATATTGTCCGGTGTGTTTGGAGAAAGCAAAAATGGACATGGAGCAGTAAATTTGTCAACATGAAATGCAAGTGGTTGTGACAGTGGGCTAAGGGAAGGTGTTCCATCAAAACCTATTGATGTAATGGTTAAGCCAGTCAGGGGAGCCCTTGGAACCAATTGTTTAGATAAGGCGCTACGAGTAGCTCCTGTATCAACCAGAAACTGGTCAGTAGAACCCAAAACATGTGCTGTAACATAGGGACCCTTCTGATCTACTGGAAGTTCAACTGATTCCTTACCCCCATCCTAGGCAGTCCTATGCATAAGCAGAATCTTTCAAATCAGACGGCAAATAGTCAGACATTTGATATTGGTTCCGTCTATCAAAAGTATTAAAACCATTACATATTAGTATCAAACCTAGCAGGATCATCCGTGCTTCCTCTAGGCCCTGAATATCTTGAATGATTTCTCATTTGTCCCCGTCCACGTGGATACTGCTGAGAATGCAGTACAGGACAATCGGCAGACCAGTGTCCAAAATTCTTACAGTACGCACACTGATCAGAAGACAAAGGCGGATGAGCATAAGGAGGAAAAGACAGACCATAAGACACACGCCCACCCCTGTCACCACCTCTAGAAGGCGGACCATAAACCTGAGCTAACATAAACTTCAATTTTAACTCCTTAGTCTTCTTATCCTCATTACCCTTTGCTTCTAATTCCTGCCGTTCATAATACTGAGACATTGTCAAAAGAGAAACCAGACAAGAGGTAGTCCATGAACTCTCACTGGCCTTTAGGCAACTAGCTATTCCTGTCAACAGGTTGGCGACATATTTATCAACAATCAAATGCCTGCCCATGTCATCTGTCAATGACTGGCCACTAAAATCATGGAATGCCGCCTCAAAACATGTAAAGAAGTCAGAAACCGATTATCTGTCTTTTGCTTACAGGATGCTAATACAGTCCAGTCTATCTTTTTAGGGGGAAGAATCGTCTTTAACTTAACTAATATAGCTGCTGGAAGATCTAAAATTAGCTGACATGGTTTCTGTGCGGGGTTCCCTTTCTACGTCCATTTGTTCTAAATCTTTCCATCTCACCCCAAAATACGCACGATCATAAACTTTAAGAACAGTTCTCCACATATCAGGGGGTAATATCAATCTGAAAAACATGTCGATATGAGGCAGAGTCATGGTACAAGAGCTAATGGCACCCTCAACTTCCCCATAAAAAGCAGCTGGATTTTTCCACAGATCTGGCAATGCAGCTTTAAGAGCCACTTCATCAGCTCTATTCCAAGGAGTGTAAATCCAATTATAAATAAAATAACCCTTTGCATCAGTGGAATTCTTATCATCATCTGTTCCCGTACCTCTAGGAGGTACGTAAAAAGATGCGGCTTCCCGCATAGGTCTCACATGAACTACCACATTCTTAAATGTTTCGGAAGTAGGAGCCTGTGTCCCGCTGGTCTGGGATGTTTGTGCAGCTGCGTCAGCTGCCTTTTTATCTTCTCGCAAACGGACTGCCTGAGCACGCAATTTAACCAAACGTCTGATTGAGTCAGCCACCTGAGAGAAGACAAAAAGACCATCACGCATTTGCTTACAATCATCTGCTATATCATCGGGTTCCAACTCTCCAGAATTTTTCGTAAACCGCTCAATGACCTCTGCGGCAAATGTCTCGGTAAAATATAGTGGCTCCCTTTCCTGCCAGTTTTTTATGTTATCTCAAATTTCAGACGAAGGAGCAACACCACTAACTGCTTTGCGAGCAGTGGATCTAAGCTCAGACGCATGGTCAGCAGCCAACATAGAACGAGTTTCCCGTAACTTCTCCTGCTTTGCAGAGGAGTCCTCATCTGATTCATGAGGAGCAGAAGGGAAAGTATACGGAGACAGAATGGTCTAACAAAAGGGAATCATCTTGTGGTTTATTAACGCTAGGATAAAGGGGTAGCTGAACAGTGTATTGGCCAGTTACCTGCAAATGACGCTCCCTATCTTCTCTCTTTTATTTCTTTCATTTCTTTGTTTTTCATTTCCAATGCTTTCACATGAATACTCTTTTGTTGTTCTTTTTTGATCAAGGCTTGCTCTTGCTTCATTCGTTCACACACTTCTTTCTCCCACATTCGTACACAGTCAAACATATATTGCCTAGTCTTTCCCCTAAACATTCATTGTTCCACATACTGAATCTTTCATAAATCAAATGATCCATGCATAGGCCACCGCAATTCAGGATCCTTACTAGTATATTTATTCCGTAACGTGGAATACATTATAGAAGAAATACCATATTTAATATACATATCCCAATTAAGCGTCCCCTCAGGGGGGACCGGTTGTGTCTCATCGAGTCTCATACTGGTACCACCACAAAAGCAACACATTCTACGAAGTGTGCTAGAAACAGGCATGCCCAAAATAGTGCAATATATACAGTATTATACGCAAGGTAGCACTTTAATCATGTTGTGCAGTTCAAATCTTATACAAAGTAGAGAAAATTCTCCTCATTACCTGCCTATATAAATTGCAATTTATATATACCTAAATCTCAAAATCCCAAAATTGGCCAATACAAATACCAAACCAAACAGCAAGCTTCGCATCAAACGACCTTACCAATCCCAAATGTCCAGATTCCAACTGCCAAGTTCTTGAATTGACCAAATGGTCACTGCACGGCGAATCAACAGAAGAGATCTCTGTCAAGGGCTAGCACCACCTCGAGGGTTAGATCAGAAAGAGAGGAAAAACGCTGTGGTTGCCAAGACGCGGGTCTCCTCAGACAGGGATTGTACGCAGGGAGATTCCAATCTTTCGTTTCAACCACTCCTTCAGGCATCCGAGTCGCTGATGGGCCCCACTGGTTGGGTGCCAATTTGTTGTCGTGAGCCTCAGCTAGGCCTACCTGTGCTAGGGGTTCGCCGTTCTCTGCACAAGTCCTCAGACCAATAGAATAGAAGTTGGCACGGAAACTGAAATATAAAACAAAGAATTTATTAACCTCATGAGGTGGAACTACATTCACACAACACCCTTCTGTAGTGTATGAAGTAGCACACTGACCAGAAGCAACATGGTCCTTTTATACCTACACAGGGGCTCAGAAGAAGGCAGTACAAGTACAGTAGAGAAGGTTTGCATACATAAAAGGTCATACAGAAATACACTGTCAACAGTAGGGCAGAGCTTGGCAGTTTGCTAATTACGGTAAAAATACCCTGACAGTTACAGACTAAGACATATGTGAACAGTTGCAGTATCTTCTGCGCAAGTGCCGAGTAGCAGAGTCTAAATATCGTCTGTCCATAAGCAGAGTACAAGAGTAAACGACAGTAAGGAAGGACAGAGCACATGGTGAGCACATGGCAGACAAGATGGCTGCCAAAAACAAGATGGCTTTAGCTAAATGCTAACCCCGATCACTACCAAATCACAACACGAAGGGTGCAGAAAGAGACGAGAAGTACAGAAAGAACCAAGAGGAGTGCAGAAAGAAGCAACAGAGGTACAGAAAGAGGCAAGAGTGGTCATTAATATGAATGTACAAACATGCTGGGAAGCTATAACCACCTGGTTGGGTGGGTCTTCGATTACGCTGATCTGCAGGGGGGTTAAATTCATGAATTTGTATCTAAAGGAATTAGAAAGAATTGTAGAAGAGAACTAAACAATTTAATATACAGTTTTATGATGATGGTTTTTAAGATGAGGATGATGTTGTGGTGCAGCACTTTTTGCATAGGTCTTTGCTTTTATGAAGTGTAGAATAATGAAGGAAGATTCTATTTTTCATATTGGATGGTATATTGGATGTTTTAAGTAATTAATGATATTATATAGTGTAATGGTTTTAAAAGATCAAGCATTTGAATAAATGTGACTTTGACTTTGAGTGGTGCAGAAAGAGGGAAGAGAGGTGTAGAAAGAGGCAAGAGAGTTTGACAAATAGGGCAAAAGGGTGCTGAACGAGGATGGAGGGGTGCAGAAAGAAGCAACAGTGGTGCAGAAAGAGGCAAGAGAGGTGCAGAAAGAAGCAAGTGGAGTGCTGAAAGAGGCAAGGGAGGTGCAGAAAGACGAGAGAGAAGTGCAGAAACAAGCAAGAAATGTCTAGAAGTAGGCAAGAGAATTACCGAAAGAAGCAACAGAGGTTTAGAAACAAGCAAAGGAAATACATAAAGAGGAAAGTGAGGTACAGAAAGAAGCAAGAACAGTGGAGAAAGAACCAACAGATGTGCAAAAAGAACCAAGAGGGGTGCAGAAAGAGGTAGGAGAGGTGCACAAAGAGGCAAGAGAGGTTCAGAAGGAGGCATGAGTGGTGCAGAAAGAAGGAAGAACAGTGCAGAAAGAACCAACAGAGGTGCAAACAGAGGCAAGAGGGTGCAGTAAAAGGTAGGTGGGGCACATAAAGGGCCAAGAGATGTACAGAAAGAGGCAGGAGGGGTGCAGAAAGAAGGAAGAGAAGTGCAGAAAGAGGCAAGAGTATTGCTAAAAGAAGCAACAGAGGTGTAGAAAGAAGCATGAGAAGGGCAGAAAGAGGCAATAGGGGTGCAGAAAGAGGGAACATGTGTGCAGAAACAGGCAGGAGGGGTGCAGAAAGAAGGAAGAGAAGTGCAGAAAGAGGCAAGAGAATTGCTATAAGAAGCAACAGAGGTGTAGAAAGAAGCAAGAGACGTGTAGAAAGATGCAAAAGGGATGTGGAAAGAGGGAACATGTGTGCAGAAAAAGGCAGGGAAGGTGTCGAAAGAGGGAACAGGGGTGCAGAAAGACGCAAGAGAGGTACAGAAAGAGAAAAAGGGGTGCAAAAATAGGCAAGAGAGTAGCAGAAAGAAGCAAGTGAAGTGCAGAATCAGGCAAAAGGGATGTAGAAAGATAGAACAGGTGTGCAGACAGGGGTACAGAAAGAGGCAAGATGGATGCAGAAATTTGTAATAGAGTTGCAGAAAGAAGCAAGAGCAGTGCCAAAAGAACCAACAGAGGTGCTAAAAGAATCAGGAGTGGTGCAGGAAAAAGTAGGAGAGGTGCACAAATAGGAAGTACAACTACAGCAGGAGGCAGGTGGGGTGCAGAAAGAAGGAAGAGAAGTGCAGAAAGAAGCAACTGAGGTGCTGAAAGAGGCACGAAGGATGCAGAAAGAGGCAAGAAAAGTGCATAAAGAAGCAAGAGAAGTGCAGAAAGACTCAAGACAGGTTCAGGAACAGGCAGGAAAGGTGCAGAAAAGGGAAACAAGGGTGCACAAAAAGGCAAGATAGGTGCAGAAAATAGGGAAAAGGAGTGCAGAAAGAGGGAAGAGCGATGCAGAAAGAAGCAAGTGAGGTGCAGAAAGAGGCAAGTGAGGTGAATAAAGAGGCAAGAGATGTCCAGAAAAACAAACAGAGGTGCTGAAAGAGGCAAGAGGGGTGCAGACAGATGGAAGACAATTGCAGAAAGAAGCAACAGAGGTGCTGAAAGAGGCACAAAAGATGCGGAAAGAGGCAAGAGAAGTGCAGAAAGAACCAAGAGAAGTACAGAAAGAAGCAACAGAGGTGCAGAAGAGGGCCCGAGGGATGCAGAAAGAAGGGAAGAAAAGTGCAGAATGAAGCAACAGATGTGCTGAAAGAGGCATGAAGGGTACTGAAAGAGGCAAAAGAGGTGCAGAAAGAGGAAAGAGAGGTGTAGAAAGAGGCAAGAGAGTTGGACAAATAGGGAAGAGGGGTACAAAAGAGGCAGGAGTGGTGCAGAAAGAAGCAACAGAGGTGCCGAAAGAGGCAAGAGATGAAGAATGAAGCAAGTGGAGTGCAGAAAGAAGCAACAGAGGTTCAGAAAAAACCGAGAGGTGCAGAAAGAAGGTAGAGAAGTACAGAAAGAGGCAAGTGAGATTCAGAAAGAAGCAAAAGTAGTGCAGAAAGAACAAGCAGAGGTACAAAAAGAGGCAAGTGGGGTGGAGTAAAAGGTTGGTGGGGGCATAAATGGGCAAGAGAGGTACAGAAAGAGGCAGGAGGGGCGCATAAAAAAGGAAGAGAAGTGAAGAAAGAGGTAAGAGATTTGCTAAAAGAAGGAACATAGGTGTGGAAAGTAGCAAGTGAGGTGGAGAAACAGGTAAAAATGGTGCAGAAAGAGGGAATAGTTGTGCAGAAAAGTGAGGTGCAGAAAGAGGCAAGAGCAGAGAAGAAAGAACCAACTGTGGTGCTGAAAGAGGCACAAAGGGTGCAGAAAGAGCTAGAGAAGTGCAGAAAGAAGCAAGAGAGGTACAGAAAGAGGCAAGAGATGTGCCGAAACAGGCAGGAAAGTAGCAAGACCATGGTACAGGTGTGCAGAAAGAGGCAAGAGAGGTACAGAAAGAGGCAAGCAATGTGCAGAAACAGGCAGGAAAGGTGCAGAAACAGGGTACAGGGAGGCAGAACGAGGCAAGAGAGGTGCAGAAAGAGAAAATAGGGGTGCAGAAAGAGGCAAGAGTCCTGCAGAAAAAAGCAACAGAGGTGCTAAAATAGGCAAGTGAGGTGCAGAAAGAGGCAAGAGATCTGCAGAGTAAAGCAACAGAGGTGCTGAAAGAGGCAAGTGAGCTACAGAAAGAGAAAAGAGGGGTGCAGAAAGAGTCAAGAAATCTACAGAAAAAAACAACAGAGGTGCTGAAAGAGGCAGGTGAGGTTCAGAAAGAGGCAAGAGATCTGCAAAAAAAAGCAACAAAGGTGCTGAAAGAGGCAAGTGATGTGCAGAAAGAGGCAAGAGATTTGCAGAAAGAGGCAAGAGATGTGCAGTAAGAGGGAAGAAAAGTGCAGAAAGAGGCAACAGAGGTACAGAAAGAGGCAAAGAGGATGCAGAAAGATGTACGAGGGGTACAGAAAAAGGCAAGATAAGTGCAGAAAGAGGAAAGAAGGGTACAGAAAGAAGCAAATGAGGTGCAGAAAGAGGCAACAAATGTGTAGAAAGAGAGAAGAGGGGTGCAAAAATAGGTAGGAGAGGTGCATAAAGAGGCAAGAAAGGTACAGAAAGAGGCAAGTCAGGCGCCGAAAGAGGCAAGAGATCTACTGAGTTAAGTAACAGAAGTGCAATAAGAGGCAAGTGAGGTGCAGAAAGATCCAACAGAGGTGCAAACAGAGGCAAGAGGGGTACAGAAAAAAACTAGTGCAGAAAGAGGCAGGAGGGGGTGTAGAAAGAAGGAAGAGTAGTGCCAAAAGAGGCAAGATAATTTCTGAAAGAAGCAAAAGAGGTGTAGAAACAAGCAAGAAAAGTGCAGAAAGAGGCAAGTGAGGTGCAGAAAGAAGCAAGAGCAGTGCAGAAAGATCCAACAGAGGTGCTAAAAGAGGCGTGACGGGTACAGAAAAAGCTAGAGAAGTGTAGAAAGAGGCAACAGAGGTACAGAAAGAGGCGAGAGATCTGCAATAAAAAGCAACCAAGGTGCTGAAAGAGGCAAGTGATGTGCAGAAAGAGGCAAGAGATGTACAGAAAGAGGGAAGAAAAGAGCAGAAAGAGGCAACAGAGGTACAGAAAGAGGCAAGAGAAGTGAAGAAACAGGCAGGAAAGATGCAGAAAGAGGGAACAGGGGTACAGAAAGAGGCAGGAAAGGTACAGAAAGAGGCAAGAGATCTCCAGAAAAAACAACAGAATTGCTGAAAGATGCAAGTGAGGTGCAGGAAGGCATGTGATCTGCAGAAAAAAAGCCAAAGAGGTGCAGAAAGAGGCAACAGAGGTACAGAAAGAGGCAAAGAGGATGCAGAAAGACATAAGAGGGGTACAGAAAAAGGCAAGATAAGTGCAGAAAGAGGGAAGAAGGGTACAGAAAGAACCAAATGAGGTGCAGAAAAAGCCAACAGATGTGTAGAAAGAGGGAAGAGGGGTACAGAAAGAGGTAGGAGAGGTGCACAAAGATGCAATAGAGGTACAGAAAGAAGCAGTTGGGTGCAGAAAGAAGCCACAGAGGTGTAGAAAGAAGCAAGAGAAGTGCAAAACGAGGCAAGTGAGTTGCATAAAGAAGCAAGAGCAGTGCAGGAAAAGCCAACAGAGGTGCAAAAAGAGGCAAGAGGGGTACAGTAAAAGGTAGGAGGGGTGTTCAAAGAGGTAAGAGTAATGCAGATAGAGGCAGGAGGGGTGCAGAGAGAAAGACGAGAAGTGCCAAAAGAGTCAAGAGAGTTTCTGAAAGAAACAACAGAGGTGTAGAAACAAGCAAGATAAGTGTCGAAAGATGCAAGTTAGGTGCAGAAAGAAGCAAGAGCAGTGCAGAAAGAACCAACAGAGGTACAGAAAGAGGCAAGAGATGTACAGAAACAGGCAGGAAAGGTGCAGGAACAGGGTACAGGGTGCAGAAAGAGGCATGATAGGGTGCAGAAAGAGAAAATAAGGGTGCAGAAAGAGCAAGAGATCTGCAGAATAAAGCAACAGATGTGTTGAAAGAGGTAAGTGTGGTGCAGAAAGAGGCAATAGAAGTCCAGAAAGAAGCAACAGAGGCATGAAGGATGCCGAAAGAGGCAAGAGATGGACAGAAATAAGCGAAAGCGGTGCTCAAAGAGGCAGGAGGGATGCTGAAAGAGCCAAGAGCAGTGGAGAAAGAACCAAGAGAAGTTCAGAAAGAAGCAACCGAAGTGCTGAAGGAGGCACAAGGGGTGCAGAAAGAAGTAAGAGGAGTGCACAAAGAAGCAAGAGAGGTGCAAAAAGAGGCTCAAAGGGTGCAGAAAGAGGCAAGAGAAGTGCACAAAAAAGCAACAGAGGTACGTAAAGAGGCAAGAGTGGTACAGAAAGAAGAAAGTGAGGTACAGAAAGAGGCAAGAGATCTGCAGAGTAAAGTAACAGAAGTGCTATAAGAGGCAAATGAGGTACATAAAGAACCAACAGAGGTGCAAACAGAGGCAAGAGGGGTACAGTTAAAGACTAGTGCAGAAAGAGGCAGGGGTGAAGAAAGAAGGAAGAGTAGTGCCAAAGAGGCAAGAGAATTTCTGAAAGAAGCAACAGAGGTGTAGAAACAAGCAAGAGAAGTGCAGAAAGAGGCACGTGAGGTGCAGAAAGAAGCAAGAGGAATGCAGAAAGAACCAAAAGAGGTGTTAAAAGAGACGTGAAGGGTACATAAAAAGCTAGAGAAGTGCAGAAAGAGGCAACAGAAGTACAGAAAGAAGCGAGAGATGTGCAGAGTAAACAACAGAGGTGCTGAAAGAGGCAAGAAATCTGCAGAGTAAAGCAGCAGAGGTGCTGGAAGAGGCAAGTGAGGTACAGAAAGAGGCAAGAGATCTGCAATAAAAAGCAACAAAGGTGCTGAAAGAGGCAAGTGATGTGCAGAAAGAGGCAAGAGATGTACAGAAAGAGGGAAGAAAAGAGCAGAAAGGGGCAACAGAGGTACAGAAAGAGGCAGGAGAAGTGTAGAAACAGGCAAGAAAGATGCAGAAAGAGGGATCAGGGGTAGATAATGAGGCAAAGAGGATGTAGAAAGACGTAAGAGGGGTACAGAAAAAGGCAAGGTAAGTGCAGAAAGAGGGAAGAAGGGTACAGAAAGAAGCAAATAAGGTACAAAAAGAGCCAACAGATGTGTAGAAAGAGGGAAGAGGGGTGCAGAAAGAGGTATGAGAGGTGCACAAAGAGGCAAGAGAGGTACAGAAAGAAGCAGGAGGGGTGCAGAAAGAAGCTACAGAGGTGTAGAAAGAAGCAAGAGAAGTCTAAAAAGAGGCAAGTGAGTTGCATTAGAAGCAAGAGCAGCGCAGGAAAAACCAAAGAGGTGCAAAAAGAGACAAGAGAGGTGCAGGGAAAGGAAGGAGGGGTGTTCAAAGAGGCAAGGGTAATGCAGATAGAGGCAGGAGGGGTGCAGAAAGAAAGACGAGAAGTGCCAAAAGAGGCAAGAGAGTTTCTGAAAGAAACAACAGAGGTGTAGAAACAAGCAAGATAAGTGCAGAAAGATGCAAGTGAGGCGCAGAAAGAAGCAAGAGCAGTGCAGAAAGAACCAACAGAGGTACAGAAAGAGGCAAGAGATGTACAGAAACAGGCAGGAACGGTGCAGGAACAGGGTACAGGGTGCAGAAAGAGGCATGATAGGGTGCAGAAAGAGAAAATAAGGGTGCAGAAAGAGCAAGAGATCTGCAGAATAAAGCAACAGAGGTGTTGAAAGAGGTAAGTGAGGTGCAGAAAGAGGCAATAGCAGTCCAGAAAGAAGCAACAGAGGCATGAAGGATGCCGAAAGAGGCAAGAGATGGACAGAAAGAAGCAAAAGCGGTGCTCAAAGAGGCAGGAGGGATGCTGAAAGAGCCAAGAGCACTGCAGAAAGAACCAAGAGAAGTTCAGAAAGAAGCAACTGAAGTGCTGAAGGAGGCACAAGGGGTGCAGAAAGAAGTAAGAGGAGTACACAAAGAAGCAACAGAGGTGCTAAAAGAGGCTCAAAGGGTGCAGAAAGGGGCAAGAGAAGTGCACAAAAAAGCAACAGAGGTACGTAAAGAGGCAAGAGTGGTACAGAAAGAAGAAAGTGAGGCACAGAAAGAGGCAAGAGATCTGCAGAGTAAAGTAACAGAAGTGCTATAAGAGGCAAATGAGGTGCATAAAGAACCAACAGAGGTGCAAACAGAGGCAAGAGGGGTACAGTAAAAGATTAGTGCAGAAAGAGGCAGGAGGGGGTGTAGAAAGAAGGAAGAGTAGTGCCACAGAGGCAAGAGAATTTCTGAAAGAAGCAAAAGAGGTGTAGAAACAAGCAAGAGAAGTGCAGAAAGAGGCAAGTGAGGTGCAGAAAGAAGCAAGAGCAGTACAGAAAGAACCAAAAGAGGTGCTAAAAGAGACGTGAAGGGTACATAAAAAGCTAGAGAAGTACAGAAAGAGGCAACAGAGGTACAGAAAGAGGCGAGAGATGTGCAGAGTAAACAACAGAGGTGCTGAAAGAGGCAAGAAATCTGCAGAGTAAAGCAACAGAGGTGCTGAAAGAGGCAGGAGAAGTGTAGAAACACGCAAGAAAGATGCAGAAAGAGGGATCAGGGGTAGATAATGAGGCAAAGAGGATGCAGAAAGACAAAAGAGGGGTACAGAAAAAGGCAAGGTAAGTGCAGAAAGAGGGAAGAAGGGTACAGAAAGAAGCAAACGAGGTGCAGAAAGAGCCAACAGATGTGTAGAAAGAGGGAAGAGGGGTGCAGAAAGAGGTAGGAGAGGTACACAAAGAGGCAAGAGAGGTACAGAAAGAAGCAGGAGGGGTGCAGAAAGAAGCCACAGAGGTGTAGAAAGAAGCAAGAGAAGTGCAAAAAGAGGCAAGTGAGTTGCATAAAAAAGCAAGAGCAGCGCAGGAAAAACCAACAGAGGTGCAAAAAGAGACAAGAGAGGTGCAGGGAAAGGAAGGAGGGGTGTTCAAAGAGGCAAGAGTAATGCAGATAGAGGCAGGAGGGGTGCAGAAAGAAAGACGAGAAGTGCCAAAAGAGGCAAGAGAGTTCCTGAAAGAAACAACAGAGGTGTGGAAACAAGCAAGATAAGTGCAGAAACATGCAAGTGAGGTGCAGAAAGAAGCAAGAGCAGTGCAGAAAGAACCAACAGAGGTACAGAAAGATGCAAGAGATGTACAGAAACAGGCAGGAAAGGTGCAGGAACAGGGTACAGGGTACAGAAAGAGGCATGATAGGGTGCAGAAAGAGAAAATAGGGTTGCAGAAAGAGTAAGAGATCTGCATAATAAAGCAACAGAGGTGTTGAAAAAACCAAGGGAGGTGCAGAAAGAGGCAATAGAAGTGCAGAAAGAAGCAACAGAGGCACGAAGGATACCAAAAGAGGTAAGAGATGGACAGAAAGAAGCAAAAGCGGTGCTCAAAGAGGCACGAGGGGTGCAGAAAGAAGGAAGAGGAGTGCACAAAGAAGCAACAGAGGTGCTAAAAGAGGCACAAAGTGTGCAGAAAGAGGCAAGAGAAGTGCACAAACAAGCAACAGAGGTACATAAAGAGGCAAGAGTGGTACAGAAAGAAGAAAGAGGTGTAGAAATAGGCAAGAGAGTTGCATAAAAGTGGAAGAGGGGTGCAGAAAGAGGCAGGAGGGGTGCAGAAAGAAGCAACAGAGATACAGAAAGAGGCAAGAGAGGTGCAGAAATGGGCAGGGAAGGTGTAGAAAGTGGGAACAGGGTAGCAGAAAGAGGCAAGAAATCTGCAGAAAAAAGCAGTAGAGGTGCTGAAAGAGGCAAATGAGGTGCAGAAAGAGGAAGAGATCTGCAGAAAAAAGCAAGAGAGGTGCTGAAAGAGGCAAGTGAGGTGCAGAAAGAAGTAATAGAGGAGTAGAAACAAGCAAGATAAGTGCAAAAGATGCGAGTGAGGTGCAGAAAGAAGCAAGAGCAGTGCAGAAAGAACCAACAGATGTGCTGAAAAAGGCGCAAAGGGTGCAGAAAAAGCTAGAGAAGTGCACAAAGAGGCAATAGAGGTACAGAAAGAGGGAAAAGATGTAAAGAAACAGGTAGGAAAGGTGCAGGGATAGAGTTCAGGGGTGCAGAAAGATGCAAGAGAGGTGCAAAAAGAGAAAATATGGGTGCAGAAAGAGGCAAGAGATCTGCAGAAAAGGCAAGTGAGGTGCAGAAAGAAGCAAGAACAGTGCGGAAAGAACCAACAGAGGTGCTAAAAGAGGCACGAATGGTGCAGAATGAGCTAAAGAAGTGCAGAAAGAGGCAACAGAGGTACAGAAAGAGGCAAGAGAAGTACAGAAACAGGCAGAAAGGTGCAGGAACAGGGTACAGGGTGCAGAAAGAGGCAAAATAGGGTGCAGAAAGAGAACGTAGGGGTACAGAAAGAGGCAAGAGATCTGCAGAATAAAGCAACAGAGGTGTTGAAAGAGCAAGTGAGGTGCAGAAAGAGGCAATAGGAGTGCAGAAAGAAGCAACAGAGGTGCAGAAAGAGGAAAGTGGGGTGCAGAAAGAAGGTAGAAAAGTACAGAAAGAAGCAACAGAGGTGCTGAAAGAGGCATGAAGGATGCAGAAAGAGGCAAGAGATGGACAGAAAGAAGCAAAAGCGGTGCTCAAAGAGGCAGGAGGGATGCAGAAAGAGCCAAGAGCAGTGCAGAAGGAACCAAGAGAAGTACAGAAAGAAGCAACAGAAGTGCTGAAGGAGGCACGAGGGGTACAGAAAGAAGGAATAGGAGTGCACAAAGAAGCAACAGAGGTGCCAAAAGAGGCACAAAGGGTGCAGAAAGAGGCCAGAGACGTGCACAAAAAAGCAACAGAGGTACATAAAGAGGCAAGAGTGTACAGAAAGAAGAAAGAGGAGTAGAAAGAGGCAAGGAAGTTCCACAACTGGGAAAGAGGGGTGCAGAAAGACGCAGGAGGGGTGCAGAAAGAAGCAACAGACGTACAGAAAGAGGCAAGAGAGGTGCAGAAATGGGCAGGAAAGGTGCAGAAAGAGGGAACATGGGTGCAGAAAGAGGCAAGAGAGGTGCATAAAGAGAACAGAGAGGTGAAGAAAGAGGCATGAATCTGCAGAATAAAAGCAACCGAGGTGCCAAAAGAGGCAAGAGAGTTTCTGAAAGAAACAACAGAGGTGTAGAAACAAGCAAGATAAGTGCAGAAAGATGCAAGTGAGGTGCAGAAAGAAGCAAGAGTAGTGCAGAAAGAACCAACAGAGGTACAGAAAGAGGCAAGAGATGTACAGAAACAGGCAGGAAATGTGCAGGAACAGGGTACAGGGTGCAAAAAAAGGCATGATAGGGTGCAGAAAGAGAAAAAAGGTTGCAGAAAGAGCAAGAGATCTGCAGAATAAAGCAACAGACGTGTTGAAAGAACCAAGTGAGGTGCAGAAAGAGGCAATAGAAGTGCAGAAAGAAGCAACAGAGGCACGAAGGATGCCGAAAGAGGTAAGAGATGGACAGAAAAAAGCAAAAGTGGTGCTCAAAGAGGCACGAGGGGTGCAGAAAGAAGGAAGAGGAGTGCCCAAAGAAGCAACAGAGGTGCTAAAAAGAGGCACAAAGGGTGCAGAAAGAGGCAAGAGAAGTGCACAAAAAAGCAACAGAGGTACATAAAGAGGTAAGAATGGTACAGAAAGAAGAAAGAGGTGTAGAAAGAGGCAAGAGAGTTGCATAAATGGAGAAGAGGGGTGCATAAAGAGGCAGGGGGTACAGAAAGAAGCAACAGAGATACAGAAAGAGGCAAGAGAGGTGCATAAATGGGCAGGGAAGGTGTAGAAAGAGGGAACATGGGTGCAGAAAGAGGCAAGAGAGGTGCAGAAACAGAACAGAGGGGTGCAGAAAGAGGCAACAGAGGTACATAAAGAGGCAGGAAAGGTGCGAAAGAGGGAACAGGGTAGCAGAAAGAGGCAAGAGAGGTACAGAAAGAGAAAAGAGGGGTGCAGAGAGAGGCAAGAAATCTGCAGAAAAAGCAAGAGAGGTGCTGAAAGAGGCAATTAAGGTGCAGAAAGAGGAAGAGGTCTGCAGAAAAAAGCAAGAGAGGTGCTGAAAGAGGCAAGTGAGGTGCAGAAAGAAGTAATAGAGGTGTAGAAACAAGCAAGATAAGTGCAGAAAGATGCAAGTGAGGTGCAGAAAGAAGCAAGAGCAGTGCAGAAAGAACCAACAGATGCGCTGAAAAAGGCGCAAAGGGTGCAGAAGAGCTAGAGAAGTACACAAATAGGCAATAGAGGTACAGAAAGAGGCAAAAGATGTGAAGAAACAGGCAGGAAAGGTGCAGGGATAGGGTACAGGGGTGCAGAAAGATGCAAGAGAGGTGCAAAAAGAGAAAATATGGGTGCAGAAAGAGGCAAGAGTTCTGCAGAATAGGCAAGTGAGGTGCAGAAAGAACCAACAGAGGTGCTAAAAGAGGCATGAATGGTGCAGAAAGAGCTAGAGAAGTGCAGAAAGAGGCAACAGAGGTACAGAAAGAGGCAAGCGAAGTACAGAAACAGGCAGAAAGGTGCAGGAACAGGGTGCAGAAAGAGGCAATAGGAGTGCAGAAAGAAGCAACAGAGGTGCAGAAAGAGGCAAGCGGGGTGCAGAAAGAAGGAAAAAAGTGCAGAAAGAAGCAACACAGGTGCTGAAAGAGGTATGAAGGATACAGAAAGAGGCAAGAGATGGACAGAAAGAAGCAAAAGAGGTGCTCAAAGAGGCAGAGGGGATGCAGAAAGACCCAAGAGCAGTGCAGAAGGAACCAAGAGAAGTACAGAAAGAAGCAACAGAAGTGCTGAAGGAGGCACGGGGGGTGCAGAAAGAAGGAAGAGGAGTGCATAAAGAAGCAACAGAGGTGCTAAAAGAGGCACAAAGGGTGCAGAAAGAGGCAAGAGAAGTGCACAAAAAAGCAACAGAGGTATATAAAGAGGCAAGAGTGTACAGAAAGAAGAAAGAGGAGTAGAAAGAGGTAAGGAAGTTGCACAACTGGGAAAGAGGGGTGCAGAAATGGGCAGGAAAGTTGCAGAAAGAGGGAACATGGGTGCAGAGAGAGGTAAGAGAGGTGCAGAAAGAGAACAGAGAGGTGCAGAAAGAGGCAAGATATCTGCAGAAAACAGCAATAGAGGTGCTGAAACAGGCAAGTGAGGTGCAGAAAGAGGCAAGAGAACTGCAGAAAAAAGCAACAGAGGTGCTGAAAAAGCGAAGTGAGGTACAGAAAGAGGCAGGAGAGGTACAGAAAGAGGCAAGAGAAGTGCAGAAAGAGGCAACAGAGGTAGAGAAGGAGGCAGGAAAGGTGCAGAAAGAGGCAAGAGAGGAACAGAAAGAGAATAGAGGGGTGCAGAAAGAGGCAAGAAATCTTCAGAAAAAAAGCAACAGAGGTGCAAAGAGGCAAATTTCTCGAGGTGCAGAAAGAGGAAGAGATCTGCAGAAGTAAGCAAGATAAGTGCAGAAAGATGCAAGTGAAATGCAGAACGAAGCAAGAGTTGTGCATAAAGAACCAACAGATGTGCTGAAAGAGGCGCAAATGGTGCAGAAAGAGCTAGAGAAGTGCATAAAGATGAAACAGAGGTACAAAAAGAGGCAAGAGAGGTGCAGAAAGAGGAAATAGGGGTGCAGGAAGAGGCAGGAGAACTGCAGAAAAGAGCAACAGTGCTGAAAGAGGAAAGTGAGGCACAGAAAGAGGCAAGAGATCTGCAGAATAAAGCAACAGAAGTGCTATAAGGGGCAAGTGAGATACAGAAAGAACCAACAGAGGTACAAACAGAGACAAGAGGGGTATAGTAAAAGGTAAGAGGGGTATACAAAGAGGCTAGACTAGAGCAGAAAGAGGCAGGAGGGGGTGTAGAAAGAAGGAAGAGTAGTGCCGAAAGAGGTAAGATAATTTCTGAAAGAAGCAACATAGGTGTAGAAACAAGCAAGAGAAGTGCAGAAAGAGGCAAGTGAGGTGCAGAAAGAAGCAAGAGCAGTGCAGAAAGAAGCAACAGAGGTGCTAAAAGAGGCGCGAAGAGTACAGAAAGAGCTAGAGAAGTGCAGAAAGAGGCAACAGACGTACAGAAGGAGGCAAGAGATGTGCAGAGTAAAGCAACAGAGGTGCTGAAAGAGGCAAGAGATCTGCAGAGTAAAGCAACAGAGGTGCTGAAAGAGGCAAGTGAGGTACAGAAAGAGGCAAAAGCTATGCAAAAAATCAACAAAGGTGCTGAAAGAGGCAAGTGATGTGCAGAAAGAGGCAAAAGATGTGCAGAAAGAGGGAAGAAAAGAACAGAAAGAGGCAACAGAGGTACAGAAAGAGGCAAGAGAAGTGTAGAAACAGGAAGTAAAGATGCAGAAAGAGGAAACAGGGGTACAGAAAGAGGCAAGAGACGTACAGAAAGAGAAAAGAGGGGTGCAGAAAGAGGCAAGAGATCTCCAGAAAAAACAACAGAGGTGCTGAAAGATGCAAGTGACGTGCAGAAATGCATGAGATCTGCAGAAAAAAGCAAGAGAGGTGCTGAAAGAGGCAAGTGAGGTACGGAAAAAAGCAAGAGAGGTGCAGAAATAAGGAAAAGAAGTGCAGAAAAAAGTAACAGAGGTGCAGAAAGAGGCAAAGAGGATGCAGAAAGATGTATGAGGGGTACAGAAAAAGACAAGATAAGTGCAGAAAAAGGGAAGAAGGGTACAGAAAGAAGCAAATGAGGTGCAGAAAATGGCAACAGGTGTTTACAAAGAGGGAAGAGGTGTGCAGAAAGAGGTAGGAGAGGTGCACAAAGAGGCAAGATAGGTACAGAAGATGCAGGAGGGGTGCAGAAAGAAGCAACAGAGGTGTAGAAACAAGCAACAGAGTTTCAGAAAGAGGCAAGACATGTGAAGAAATATGAAGGAAAGGTGCAATAACAGGGTACAGGGGTGCAGAAAGATGCAAGAGATGTGCAGAAAGAGAAAATATGGGTGCAAAAAGAGATCTGCAGAAAAGAGCAAAAGAGGTGATGGATGAGGCAAGTGAGGCGCAGAAAGAGGCAAGAGATCTGCATAGTAAAGCAACAGAAGTGCTATAAGAGGCAAGTGAGGTGCAGAAATAACTAACAGAGGTGCAAGCAGAGGTAAGAGGGATACAGTAAAAGGTAGGAAGGGTGTACAAAGAGGCAAGACTAGTGCAGAAAGAGGCAGGAGAGGGTGTAGAAAGAAGGAACAGTAGTGCCAAAAGAAGCATGAGAATTTCTGAAAGAAGCAACAGAGGTGTAGAAACAAGCAAGACAAGTGCAGAAAGAGGCAAGTGAGGTGCGGAAAGAAGCAAGAACAGTGCAGAAACAGGCAAGAAAGGTGCAGGAACAGGGTACAGGGTGCAGAAAGAGGCAAGATAGTGTGCAGAAAGAGAAAATAGGGGTGCAGAAAGAGGCAAGAGATCTGCAGAATAAAGCAACAGAGGTGTTGAAAGAGGCAAGTGAGGTGCAGAAAGAGGCAATAGAAGTGCAGAAAGAAGCAACAGAGGTGCAGAAAAAGGCAAGTGGGATGCAGAAAGAAGGAAGCAAAGTGCAGAAAGAAGTAACAGAGGTGATAAAGAGGCACGAAGGATGCAAAAAGAGGCAAGAGATGGGCAGAAAGAAGCAAAATCGGTGCTCAAAGAGGCACAAGGGGTGCAGAAAGAAGGGAGAGGAGTGCACAAAGAAGCAACAGAGGTGCTAAAAGAGGCACAACGTGTGCAGAAAGAGGCACGAGAAGTACACAAAAAAGCAACAGAGGTACATAAAGAGGCAAGAGTGGTACAGAAAGATGAAAGAGGTGTAGAAAGAGGCAAGAGAGTTGCATAAATGGGGAAGAGGGGTGCAGAAAGAGGCAGGAGGGGTGCAGAAAGGAGCAACAGAGATACAGAAAGAGGCAAGAGAGGTGCAGAAATGGACAGGGAAGGTGTAGAGAGGGAACATGGGTGCAGAAAGGGGCAAGAGAGGTGCAGCAAAAGAACAGAGGAGTGCAGAAAGAGGCAAAAGATCTGAAGAAAAAATTAATAGAGGTGCTGAAGAGAGGCAAGTGAGGTGCAGAAAGAGGCAAGAGATCTGCAGAAAAAAGCAACAGAGGTGCTGAAAGAGGCAATTGAGGTGCAGAAAGATGTAATAGAGGTGTAGAAACAAGCAAGATAAGTACAAAAAGATGCGAGTGAGGTGCAGAAAGAAGCCTGAGCAGTGCAGAAAGAACCAACAGATGTGCTGAAACAGGCGCAAAGGGTGCAGAAAGAGCTAGAGAAGTGCACAAAGAGGCAACAGAGGTAGAGAAAGAGGCAGCAAAGGTGCAGAAAGTGGCAAGAGAGGTACAGAAAGAGAATAGAGGGGTGCAGAAAGAGGCAAGAAATCTGCAGTAAAAAGCAAGTGAGGTGCAGAAAGATGTAATAGAGGTGTAGAAACAAGCAAGATAAGTACAGAAAGATGCAAGTGAGGTGCAGAAAGAAGCCA
The DNA here is from genome assembly GCF_964263255.1 of Lissotriton vulgaris. Taxonomy (NCBI): domain Eukaryota; kingdom Metazoa; phylum Chordata; class Amphibia; order Caudata; family Salamandridae; genus Lissotriton; species Lissotriton vulgaris. The sequence continues at coordinate 1,368,793,429 of NC_141691.1, forward strand.
GAGCAGTGCAGAAAGAACCAACAGATGTGCTGGAACAGGCGCAAATGGGTGCAGAAAGAGCTAGAGAAGTGCACAAAGAGGCATCAGAGGTACAGAAAGAGGCAAAAGATGTGAAGAAACAGGCAGGAAAGGTGCAGGGATAGGGTACAGGGGTGCAGAAAGATGCAAGGGAGGTGCCAAAAGAGAAAATATGGGTGCAGAAAGAGGCAAGAAATCTGCAGAAAAGAGCAGCAACAGAGGTGCTGAAAGAGGCAAGTGAGGCGCAGAAAAAGGCAAGAGATCTGCAGAGTAAAGCAACACAAGTGCTATAAGAGGCAAGTGAGGTGCAGAAAGAACCAACAGAGGTGCAAACAGAGGCAAGAGGGGTACATTAAAAGGTAGGAGGGGTGTACGAAGAGGCAAGACTAGTGCAGAAAGAGGCAGGAGGGGTGTAGAAAGAACGAAGAGTAGTGCCAAAAGAGGCAAGAGAATTTCTGAAAGAAGCAACAGAGGTGCAGAAAGAAGCAAGATAAGTGCAGAAAGAGGCAAGTGAGGTGCAGAAAGAAGCAAGAACAGTGTAGAAAGAAACACCAGAGGTGCTAAAAGAGGCGCGAAGGGTGCAGAAAGAGCTAGAAAAGTGCAGAAAGATACAACAGAGGTACAGAAAGAGGCAAGAGATATACAGAAACAGGCAGGAAAGGTGCAGGAACAGGGTACAGGGTGCAGAAAGAGGCAAGATTGGGTGCAGAAAGAGAACATAGGGGTGCAGAAAGAGGCAAGAGATCTGCAGAACAAAGCAACAGAGGTGTTGAAAGAGCTAGTGAGGTGCAGAAAGAGGCAATAGAAGTGCAGAAAGAAGCAACAGAGGTGCAGAAAGAGGCAAGTGGGGTGCAGAAAGAAGGAAGAAAAGTACAAAAAGAAGCAACATAGGTGCTGAAAGAGGCACGAAGGATGCAGAAAGAGGCAGGAGATGGACAGAAAGAAGCAAAAGCGGTTCTCAGAGAGGCCGGAGGGATGCAGAAAGAGCCAAGAGCAGTGCAGAAAAAACCAAGAGAAGTGCAGAAAGAAGCAACAGAAGTGCTGAAGGAGGCACGAGGGGTGCAGAAAGAAGGAAGAGGAGTGCACAAAGAAGCAACAAAGGTGCTAAAAGAGGCACAAAGGGTGCAGAAAGAGGCAAGAGAAGTGCACAAAAAAGCAACAGAGGTACATAAAGAGGCAAGAGTGGTACAGAAAGAAGAAAG